>NW_026057580.1:41473886-41642471 GCF_023721935.1 Panthera uncia | reverse complement strand
TTCATCTTCAGGGATGATTAAAATTACAACTTGTAAAGGTTGTTTAAAGGTTAAAATTGCAACAATTTATGCAAAATTTACCCTTTCATATTCAGATTTAAGTCAGAGATTTCCTAATTATAACCATAATTTATGTAAACATTTGGGGAGGGGCAGCTACGTAATTCTGGAAACAAGACATTTCCTTGTTCAAGAAGTAGTAGGCTTATGTCAGAAGCTGTAATATGAAGAGAGCTTTGCCTACCATTTGTATGGTAATTTTACTTTATGCTCTCAGATTATTGTTGAATATATTCATTTGACAAATACTTAACAAATTCTTTCTATGTCCCAATTATTGTGCTAGCCTGAGGGAGATAATAATACACATCCCAAGCTTATGAAGAAGCCAATGACTTATGGAAAAGATGGGCAAAGAACCAATTAATTATATTACAAAAGGTGCTAAAATAGAGGCCTAGACAAAGATGAGAGTTCTAACCACTTCAGAAAAGCTTGTTTCTAACTTATAAAGAGCTTTTTGGAGTAATATTTTCATGCCTAGACATGAATAGATTTGCATGTAACATTTATGGTTGCCAAGGCAGACTTACATGTGACACTATAATGGAAACTGGACACCATGTTAATGAAACATGCTACTTTTCTATAAGTTAATTGAAGAATTCATTGACTGAAACGTGTTAATGGAAACATGAATCTGGGAAGATACTTAATTTAAATACCCCCTTATTTTGGCTATGTATAAAAAAATTAATCAGAGTACAAACCAGAAAAATTTGACCAAGTTCTTCAGCCAGCCAGAATCTAAGGATCCTCTTTCCTAGTCTGTGTTGGCCCCCTTAACAATTAGAAGCCATTAGTATATGTGAAAGAGTTAAATAAAATACACTCCAAGAAGTAGGTAATTGGTCAGCGTGTTTCATATCTACTGGAAATGAGATTATGGTTTAATATAAGAACATGGTACAATTTAAAAGAACTGTTAAAATCAGTACAGTGGATTTTTTCAATTAGTTACAAATTTCTAGAGTTAATGTTGCAGAAATAAGGGTTGTTGATATGGTGCTGGAGAGCACGCTATATTTTAATTCATTCCTTTAATATGTAGCTGTGGAAACGGCCAAATGCCAACATATGCCTAGAAGAGAGTACATAGTAAATGCTCATGAACATAAAGGAAAATGTTAAACTTGTTGAAAATAAGAGCTAGTTGAGACCAAGTTGATCCAGGTCATTTTGTAATTATTAATTTAAGCAATAATAACTAACTACATGTTTATTACCCATAAAGAATGATGATGGAGTTTGTCTTGCTAAGCAAGTTGGGATTCATTACCACTAGTTTAAATTGGTGCTATGGGGATGTTCTCCAGACATGGTGATATTACACAATGCGCTAAACATCTATATCAGTAGTCTCCCAGTCAATATTGAATTGTGTTTCAAAAATTTGTTGGTTATTCATTTGTTTAGTCCTCCAGCTAAAAGTGTCCCATGTAGGTATAAACTTCAGGCCTAAACACGGACTACAGCATTTAAAGGTCATGCGGAATGAAAAGATGTACTTGAAACTTACCATCAAGTAAATCAGCAGTATTTATCTGTGGAAAAGCTTTCAGAGCTCTGAGGTGCCTTTCCATAGCTGACATCCCTATCACACTTGAAGCAGGAATACATTGAGCTATATGGCGTTGCTGGCAGCTCTAATGGCTCAGAGCAGGACCACCGAAGGTCAAGGTCTGGGTAGAGGGGGGGGGACAGTGGGACAGAGAGGAAACAGGCCAATGGGGAGCTTCCTATCAACTGGTGAGTTGTTTGAGGGCCAAGGCAATATCTTATTTGCCTTTGAATAGATGTTTCAGGCCTTAGGGTTTGGCAAAATAGCTTTTTAAAAATGGCTACTGTGATTTGTCTAGTACTGGCTAACGTCAGTATTAATACATAATATATCTCAGGAGTAAAGTGATAACTTGGACAACATCCATGAACTGAATGAAGATAAGTATCACATTTTTAGAAAGCTTTAGATCTTAGAAATAAAATCAACATTTCCTAAAACATAATACATAGTAAATATCACTATTATTACTTCTATTGATTAAATGCCTGCTATGACCCGCTTGACACTGCCTCTTTACTCTGTCTATCCCAGCAATTTCAAATCACCCCCTAAACCTGTTATCATTTTATTTTATAAATATGCTCAATTAAATACAAATTTATCTCAGGTCAATAGATATCTGTTGTGCATCTCCTTGGTATAAGATGCTGTCCTAGAGAAGAGGTATGTGTTCGGCCAATGAAGACTCAAAACTACTGATTTAGTGGGGTGCTCAGGTGGCTCAGTCAGTTAAGCGTCAGACTTCAGCTCAGGTCATGATCTTGCAGTTCATGAGTTCAAGCCCCACGTTGGGCTCTGTGCTGACAGCTCAGAGCCCAGAGCCTGCTTCGGATTCTGTGTCTCCCTCTCTCTCTGCCCCTCCCTGGCTCACACTCTGTCTCTGTCTCTCTCTTTCTCTCAAAAATGAATAAACATTAAAAACATTTAAAAAAAACAACAACTACTGATTTAGTTAGGAATATATTTGACTTCAAATAATTTTTATCTTTTTTCTTTACTGATCCCAACTTTAAGATGTTGATATTTTGTCATGTATTTTTTGCATTGATTCTGATTTTTTAAAAATATTGCATTACAACCTTAATGTGGATTATTGACTTTTTATATCCTCTTATATTTTGTGACTAAAGCAAAGGTCTGTCTTGATTTACCCTAATCTTGTCCCTGCCTGTTCCAATTACTATAACAATCCTTGTTCAACATATTTACATTGATTAGTTTGTGAAACTGTCTCTTGAATTACTTTTGAATTTTCCGAAGCTTAAGATGAGGGAAGATATTTCAGGAACAAAAAACGAATGAATTGGCGTTTGTGTTTTCAACTATTGGAAATGAGACTAGAAGGATCCAACCTTGACGTTGTTATGTACAGACACGTCATGAGATGTAGCTACAGGGAATAGGGGACTGAGTACTAAGAGTATGACTCTTGTCCTGGCTTCACTCTTCAGAGTCCACGAGCTATTGAGCCTGTCACAAATCCTCTGTTGGCCTCAGTTTCCTCACCCCTAAATGAAGGTAATAAAGTCTGCTTTGCCTATTCCCCAGAGGTGCTATAAAGATCTAATGAGATCAGGTGTGTGAAAGGCTGTTTAAACTGTAAAGATATGAAGAAGCTTTTTAAACTGTAAAGCACTTTTTGAGGAGGTCAGCTGGGGACAGTGTAAAAGGGAATAACTAAAGAACCGGGATCACAGAATTTAGGCCATAATCCAGGCCAGCCCTCTCATCCTGATGGCAAGGGAAGTGAGGACAGGGGAGTTTGTGCCTCTCACACACTTCAGACAGAAATACTGGCAGTGATGGAACAGGACACAGGCCTCCTGGGTGTGAGCCAGGTCCTGGACTCTTTCTCTTATTTAATTATGATCTCAATGACATCAGATTCAGAATCAGGATAGGTCCTTCTAGAAAAAGAGAGGCAGATTCATGTACTTAGAGGGAAATAATAGGTGCATAAGGAGAGAAGGAAGAGATGGGAAATTGAGAGGATCAGTTTCTGAGGTGTGGATAATTTTTAACTGGGACAAGCAAAGCTGGTGTTTCCAGGCTCCTATCCTGAGGTGTGGCCACACAGACAAACCACAATGAGTTACAGCAACCAGGTTTTTTAGTTCTGGTTGGTTCTGCCTGTGGTACACAGACACCAGCTTAACAAAGAGGCAAAGATGAAAACAGGAAAACCATGATGTAAGAATTAGTCATTTGTGTTTGCAAATAAACTATCTTTGAAAAAACATGTACGTTAAAATGATATGGCTCTTATATACTAGTCATCTACCTTATAAACCAAAGAAGAGCACCTGGAAAAGGATCTTTTTTGGTAATAAACAAAATTTCTTCCCATGAAATTAAAAATTTTGTTAAGCTCCACCCAATTCTTCATTGCTGTACCTGACTCATCAACTTAATCATTAGCTTTTACATAGTACAGTATGTGGTCTAATGGCATACCAAGCGAGAGGCTTTTTATTGTCATTAGTCTCAAATGGAAAAAAAAAATTATGAAGGGAAAGAGTAAGAGAATCTAAATTTGGTTTAATTATCATGACTCACAGCACACAAGTAACTGGCTCAAAACGAAAGATAAATGGCATCATAACTCTATTGAGAGCAATGATTTTTGAGGGAACAAAATTATCCGCATCTTCTCAAAGTCATTCCCAAAATCTCATTGTCTCTTGGAAGTCGGACATTTATAACATGATGAAAAGCACTGAAACTGCTTTTTGGTTAGTGTAAACACTTAGCTTGCTGTGACTCCACCCAAAAGACAAATTCTAGTGACCTGTTTGAAATAATTATGCTAAGCCTCCAGCAAAATTACTACATCACATTAGCAATGTCAAATTTCCTAAAGCCTAGCTACTCCTTGTGAAAATATTAGGAATCCTACGTGGATTGTTTTGTTACAGATTAGTAGCCACTACTCTTCATTCCTGGAAAGGGTGGGTCCACCCCATTTGAAAGGAAGTGTTAGGATCTATACTCCTGTGCCGAAGGCTCGTATTTTCTCCAAAATTTAAAAGAAGAGATGTGTGTCTCTTTTGCAGTCTTAACATGGGTATTTTTTAAAAGATGATAATATTGCAGGAAACACACATAAGACTATTTTAATAGTATCTGCTTTCTTCTTCCATTCTTCTTTTAACTACCTTGGCACCAATGATACAAATTTATTGAATATATATGCGTAGATTTATTACTGGATTCTTTATTTTATTCTAAGAATCTAAACGTTTTTACACCAACACCACATTGCCTTGATTACTTTATTTTTTTTAATGTTTATTTATTTATTTTTGAGAGAGAGAAAGAGAGAGAGAGTGCGGGGGAGCAGAGAGAGAGAGGGAGACAGAGAATCCCAAGCAGGCTTTGCACCATCAGCGCAGAGCACAATGCGGAGCTTGAATCTGCAAACTGTGAAATCATGACCTGAGCCAAAATCAAGAATCAGAGGCTTAACCGACTGAGCCACTCAGGTGCCCCAATTACTGTATCTTTATAGCAAGTCTTGAAATCAGGTAGTATAAACCTCCAACTCTGTTCTTTTTCAAAATTCTCTTGGCTATTCTAGGTCCTTTGATTTGCCCATATAAACTTTAGAATCAGTTACTATGAACAATCCTGCTATGGTTTTCATTGGGATTGTGTTGACGCTATAGATCAAATTTATGAAAATGTCAATTGACACCTTAACAATATTGAATCATCTGATCCACAAACATTCTACATCTTTCCATACAAATCATTAAATGTTTCTTAGTTCAAGTTCCAAACTTTTCTGATTTCAGATTGTTTTTACAAGATCAAGATTTTTTTCAACAATCTTCAAGATTGTTCACCTTAATTTCATAGATACAATTTTGTCTCAAATTAGAAATGTTCTAACTTGTCTTTTTTCTTGAGTAAATCCACCTAGAAGAAAGGCATTTCAACTTCATCCAAAGGCATTTTCTCCTTTAGTAAGTCTAGTAGTTTTTCTCTATTTTCTCATTCAGAGATAAGCCCCACTATGATGGCTTCCTGCTGGTTACAGCCATGTGCTCTGGGAGAGGAAGGGGAAGTTCCTCCTTGCTATTGGGTTTTTGCTTGTTGTGTTCATCTACTCCAGAAGGAGGCCTACCACACCAAATTGCTGTTTTTTTCACTTCCTGCCCTTATGCCTTTCAATCTCAAAGTCTTTATGATTGAAATATGGTGTTCGGTGCTCACTTTGCAATAATCCAGTATGTGTGTCTGAGAGTGGGTGGAGGTGTAGACAACAAAGTTGATAAAGTTGATAGGGCTTCAAACTTGGCGCTGGGCATCTGGGAGTTCATTATACTTCTTTCTGTACTTTTGAATGTTTAAAATTTTCCATAGTTGAAAGTTCAAAAAAGAATTAACCTGTGTGAGAAACAACAACAAAAAAAGTTAAATCTCTGTTTTCCACCTATCAGTGAGCTTATGATATGTTCACATTCTAAAAATGTGTGTATGTAGAGAGACTTCTACCCAGGCTGCATCACCACATCCCAGATGTCAGGGTTTGGGGTTATTGTATTGTTGCTCTTCCCACTCATGACTGAAAGAGTGAATTTGTATCCTATTTGACCTCCCAGACCATTAGATGTCACTGACTGCCCACTTTTCTGTCATATTAGAAAACACTTGTTTCTCTGTCAGCCTCTCGGACTCCCTCTGTTTTCTCTGGTGGGTAGTTCTTGTTTTCGTCCTTGGTCTCCTCTCTCTTAACACACCTTTAGCTGTTGATCTTCCTAATTCCATTGTTTCAACTATCGTTTTCTTTATCCCTTTGCTATTTTACCCTATTCTAGCCATTTGGTACAGAATCTACTTCTTTAGATTTGTAGCATATTAATTTGTTCACTTATTTTCCAAACATTTCAAAGCTTCCACCCTGGACCAGACACTAGGTTGAACACAGAAGATAAAGAGCTGAATAAGACATGATCATTTTCTTAAAACATTCATGTGCTAAAATAAAATAATAATTTTAATGTGTTTAAGAATGTGCTAGGGGCACCCAGGTGGCTCAGTTGGTTCAGCGTCCAACTTCTGCTCAGGTCATGATCTCGCGGTTCATGGGTTCAAGCCTTGAGTTGAGCTCTGTGCTGACAGCTCAGAGCCTGAAGCCTGTTCAGATTCTGTGTGTGTGTGTGTCTCTCTCTGCCCCTCCCCTGCTCGTGTTCTATCTCTCTCTCTCTCTCTCTCAAAAATAAACAAACATTAAAATTTTTTTAATAAAAAAATAATGTGCTAAAGATTCCCCAGTTTTTCAAGCTCTGATCACTTTTCTAAGATCAGAGAGATGAAACTCGGTGGTTTGTTGGCCTCAAAATTGGCACTCTATAAAAAAGTCTAACTTTGCCTCTCTACCACTCTGGGTTTTTGTTTTTTTGTTTTTTTTTTTTTTTTCATCATTTCTGCCGGTGGTCTCAGCATGCCAGCACTGAATTATCTTCCTTCTTTTGTCCATCTTCTCCTGATCAATTCCTACTCCTTTCTGACACTTACCTGATGCTTTAGTTAATAGCTATGTCCTGAACACACGCCAACCTCCTCCCAGCCATCTACTGTCAAAAGGCTTCACTCCTAAGAAATGCTTCCTGGCGTTTATTCTGGTAAAAGATAGCATGCACACTGTAACAATATTAACTTTTATTTGGCAACTTCTATTCCTCCCTTACATGCATTTTCATAATGAATCTTCTATCTATGGCTATCTGAGGAGGATGTGTTATCATTTCATTTGATATATGGAGAAATCAAGATTATGCTACCAATAAGGGTCGAGGTCAGAAAAAGAATTTCCCTGTTTCCCAAGTATACATCTTTTTCATCGCTTGATGACTGTGAGGTAAATTCATTTCAGCTTCTTTTAGCAACATTTCCCAAAGTATGTTTCTTGAGATGCTAATTGATGCTATTAAAAAAAAAAGTATTCTATACAGATATGAATTTGGAAAATGATAGAAACCTTAAATGTTTTTTTCTGCTAGTATTTGAATCTTTAATGCACTAATGTGCCTTCCCAATATATAAGGCACAATATATGTTATATAGCATTTTCCAAAGGTGTTTGACCAGAGAACCAGTGCTTGACAGCCTCTCCCAGGATTTGTTTTCTCTGGAATAAATCTGAGGAAATGTCATGCTGGATGGAGGGAACTCTAGACCACAGCTCTAGTTCTTGTTCTATTAATTTCACTTGCCAGGAGAAATCTGAACTTGAACATTCCCCTGGTTCACTATTCAACCACAGGCCATTTATGAAATGAGTCACACATCATTTTCATCCCTTATTGAAATCTTTTCTTAAGCTTAGTCCAGCTTATGGTTCCAGGAGGCCCTCACCTTCTGGCAGAAAACCAGTCGAGTCTGTGTATACATGCCTGGGAAAATCATATTATGAAGTGATAAGAGCTTCCTCTTACTGTGTGCTTGCGTAATTTAAGGCACTGGAACAAGTACTTTTATAAGTAGTGTCTCATCTAATCCTCACACCTACCCTGGGGAGAAGGCACTGATGTGATCTCTGTTTTGCAAATGGGAATATGAAGGCTCAGTAGTACATGCATGTCCGTGAACACACAGGTAGCAATGACAAGGTTAAGTCTCATATTCAAGTCTCTCTGACTAGCGCCCATGATTTTAGCCTCATACTCTTATAGTTTGACTCATTATCAAAATATTTAGAGATAGGGGCGCCTGGGTGGCCCAGTCTGTTAAGTATATGACTCTTGATTTCAGCTCAGGTGATGATCTCGCAGTTTGTGAGTTCGAGCCCCGTGTCAGGCTCTGTGCTGACAGTGCAGAACCTGCTTGAGATTCTCTCTCTCTCTCTCTGCCCCTCTCCTGCTCTCTCTCCCTCTGTCTCAAAGTAAATGAACTTAAAAAAAATAAATATTAAAAAATATTTAAAGATAGATGAACCTGATTAAGTGAATAGAAGAATATAACAGAAGAGACAAGTGTCTGTGTCCACTTGATGATACCTATGGCTGCATTCCCAGCTCTGAGCTCAGTGTCTAGCATGTGAAAGAGGCTTAAGACATCTTTGTTGAGCAGAGATCGAATTGAATGAGAGTGAAGAGCCTTATAAGCAACTATAGAAACAATGGAACAAGTGTGAAGAAAAGCATCAATTAAACAACATAGTCTCTTCACTGCAAGCATGAGAAGAAAAATCCCATCACCCCCTGGAATTTCTGGAATGATTTTGGGAGCTGTTTGTTTCACCAGGCCATAATTTCCCTGTTGGCTTATGGAGCTAGAGAACCAGTTGCCATGGCTGGGCTGTCATCATCACCGCTCTTTGTTGTTGCTCTATTATTACACACTGCAGTTGCAGAGGTATGAATCAGGTGTACTTACACAACCTTGAGTTTCCTGAAAGAGAATTGCCTGTTAATCATATATCAACTACTTGCCTGCCCACCCAGTAGATTTAATCTTAGATATTTGAGCAGGTGACATGTCAGCAATGTAGACAGAGGTTTTACAAGGAAACTAGTAGAAATAAGGTATAGAAATCATTTTCTAAGTAACTTATTCAATTAAAAGAGAGACAAATTATTACTGTTATGATATTATCTTCAAAGGGAAGTCCATAGGTACGTTTAGGTGTGTTTCTTACACCAAGATAAGATAATGATAATGAAATGTATGTACTGTGGGTGATGACTTAAAGAAGGAAATAGTAATTATCTAAGAGTATGAACAGTGCAAATAGCCAAGGAGGGAACCATTGAGTAGCCCAAGAATTAAGTTATTTGGAAAAACAAAAAGTGGTAAGAGGAAAGAGGGGGACATTTAGTTAAAGGACTTAAAACTGTTCTTTTCTGGTTCTAATCGTAAGCCTAACCAGGTGACTAAGCTCTTTCTCTCTCCTGGTCCAGGAGAAAGACCCTCACCAAGGACCCAACCATGATGGCACCCTGACCTCAGACTTCCAGCTTCCAGAACTATGAGAAATAAATGTCCACTGTTTAAGCCACCAGTCCATGATGTTTTGTTGTAGCAGTCTGTGCTAACACACCATGAAGATCACATAAGGTAACAAGAGATGGTACCTGCCACACATTAGATGCATATTATTATTTCCTTCTTTATGAGTAATTTAAAAATGGGTGAGTACCTGATGTCTCAATTTCCTGTGCAAATACCTACCACCCTAGTGTGTGAGATGACAGATCAGGGCTAAGACAGGTGTACAAGGGGATGGAGGGCCAGCATATCTGTGTAGTAGGTGTTAAGAGACAATCTGGTTAACATCGAGGAAGGTTGTTAGCACAGCGTTTATTTTTGTTGTTGTTGTTGGTGCAGTTATTGTTTATACAATGGACAATACAGTTGTGTGCTCTTCACATCATGCAAATAAAGTATAGAATATTTGATCACACACACAAAAAAGAGACAATCTGGTTAAAAGGGGCAACTTCTTGGCAATTTGCCTTGAAAATGCAAAGCAAGATGTTTGCTTTTGCTTAGATTCTCGCCCTCTGTGCTTGAGGGAGACTGAGGCAGACTAAAGTCCACCCTTGCCCCTAATCATCCTTAGTACTGCCACTGATGGGAGGGGGGGCATAGCTCCTAACACCAAAGTTGGTCATTAAAGTCTCTACTTGCCTTGCCTTAATCCCAATAATGTCAGTGAGTATGTTTCATGATAGGTAAATTTTGGTGTGGAGACAGCTGTGATAGTTTCATTCATTCATTCATTCATTCATTCAACAAGCAACCATGGAACACCTCTACTGAAGGAACTGTCTGTCCTTCAAGGAACTCAAAATGTGAATCTGGGAGTCACCTCTGGATTCTAGAACCCATGCTTAGGCTCCATTCCACTATCATAGACGTTTCACTTACATTGTGAGTCGTGTACTGTAAAACAATCTCACACTTCTTTCTAAACCCCTCACTTCAGCCAATGGTAAGTGAGGTAAGTCCACTATGGTAAGAGCAGGAGCGGAAGTGGAATTCCGAGACCCAATTCCACAGTCATTGCTGAGAGTTAAGTACTTCAGCTACCACCCCCTCTCCTCATGAAGTAGTCATTATCTGAGGATAAGAATGGGTTTCTTCTTTACTTTTAATTCAAAGCCACTAGTGTGCTACAATGTGAAACATATTTCAATGAAACATATTTACTGGGTGTTAGGCACATTACAGAAGACCGGTTAAGTGTCTCCACCTTCTTGGAGCTTGCTGTCTCAATAAATACTCCTGATAAAGCATTTGGGGTTAGTGGGGAGAAGGCCTTAGACTTCCCTTCAGGACGCAGTGACAGCTATCAGTCGGTCATTAGTGATGGAGTGCAGCGCTGGGTTAGACATTAACCAACAGCTTAGGTTGTTCTAGAGAGATTTTTCTATTGTACTTTGAATGGAAACAAAAGAAACTCCATTTTTGCTAATGGGAACAGGGCTACTTTCCTGTAGCCCGGGTGGTGGGGGGTGGTGTGTAATGGATCTAAGTTTAGCCCGCTTTGAACTTGGGCGCTTTCCCCACTGCTTGGAGAAAGCCCCTGAGGGTGTGGTGTCTGAGCTTCTCCCAGGCCCCGGCGCAGGGTAGCCGCTGCTCAGAGGGCACCTCCTCGGCGGGTGAGAGGTCCCTGACGGCCGCTAGAGGGAGCCAGCGCCCGACACAGCGGCGGCGGTGACCTGGGCCTCCTTCCCCTTCTGGCTTAGTAGTAGCTCAGGGGGGATTTAGAATGCCCTGGAAAACAAAGCAGTGAAATCAAAGATGGGTCGCCACATGAAATGCTGGACTCCAGTTAAATTTGAATTTCAGATAAACAATAAATGTAAATGATAAATTATTGTCTTAAATGGAGATTTAACTGAGTGTCCTGTACTTTTTCTTCGCTAAATCTGGCAACCATAATTAAAGAACAAAGGGACCCTGGGAAGACTGAAAGTCCTTCTAAGGGATGGGGGCGGGGGGAGGGAGACAATTTTTCCTACTTACGTGTTACTTGAATCTAGAACAAAATTTTACATCCTTTGGACTGGAAAATGTTGCTTTCTTCACAGTTGCAGAAAAGCAGTGATGTGGCCCATGGCCTCTGCTGGGAGAGGCATGAGGAGCTGCCCTCTACTCCAAACACCTCCTGCATTGTCTTCTCCAAGGGTGGATGCGCCATTGAAGTCCTTTCTAAGTTCAGGACTTTCTCCTAAAGATGTGTTCCTTTGAGAGAATGTCTTAGCTCAGGCCGCCATAACAAAATAGTACCGGGGGGGGCGGGGGTTCAAACCATAGTCAATTATTTCTTACAGTTCAGGAGGCTGGAAATCCAAGATCAGAGTGACAGAATGGTTGGGTTCTTGGTGAGGACCTTCTCCCTGATTTGCAGAAGGCCACCCTACTGTATCCTAAAATGGTGGAGGGAAAGCTTTCTGTTCTCCATGTGCCCTTGTAAAGCCGTCAGTCACATCATGTGATCTCCCTTCTCATGATCTTATCTAAACCTGATTAAACTTCCAAAGGCCTCACCTCCAAATACCATAGCAGTGGGGTTAGGGCTTCATCCTATGGATTTGGGGAGGCCATAAACATTCCGTTCATTGCAGAGAAGAGTATAAGCTCTGTCAATGAAAACTTCCTGAAGGATTGCTTGGCCACTTTTGGAAATTAGTACCAGACCAGAAAAGGAAATAGATCGAAAGTTCAGGTTGAAAGGTAATAGGCAAGGAAGGGCCCAAGACATCAAGAAAAATATGAGGATCCCAGAAGAGGGGAGGGTTGGGCTGCAGTTGCTACGTTTATAGTTCACTATTTTGTCCAGGGCTGGAGCCCTTTCAAAGGACACATTTAGAATCTGAAGAGGTCGTTCATACCAAATTAAAAAAATGACTTCCAGTCGCCTTGAATGTATGATCATGATTGCTATTCACGGCAATGATAGTATTCTCAGACTGAATAAACTCAATCAATCACAAGGAGCATTTTTATTTCTCCTGATAGTTGAAACGGAGTTCTAACGTCCTTTGTGTCCTAATAAAAGTGAAAGTAATCACAAGGGGCTGTGCTCACCATCAGCCCACACGTCTCCCTAAGGTTTTTGTCTTGCCTGCTTCTCCCATTCAGAGGCGACAAAGGTATGAGGAATACTGAGAAGGTTCTTATATGGCTCACAAAAGGAAGTATTCCTCTTTTGATTCCTTTTTCTCCAAGGTCGATATCAAGCAAAGAGCTCTTAATTGCTGACAGAGGCTGCCTTAGAATCCGAGAGGACACTAAAATTACTGACCTTGAAGACACAAGCATTTTCCTGCAGTCCTGGAGGTTTCAAAAAAAATTTTTTTAAGATTATGACATTGATATCAAATTAAATCAGCAGGGGGCACAATTTCTTCACCATGTGTTAGGCTTCGTTTTTTGATTAGAAAAAAAACCTGAAATGTTTCTTTGTACTGTTTTGAATCGGTGTTATCTGATATATCTGATAATTCAAATAGCAAAATGTCATGTAGATATTCATTTTCCACAGAAGAAGGCAAACTGAGCCATCCAAAGGGGACTGACAAATGATCTGACAGTGCCCAGCTAATTCTATCATTTTGGCATTAGCAATTCTTATTTTTAAAAATAGACAATCAGAGGGTGGGCATGTTCAGCACTGTAAACACAAGCATTACAGCTGAACCTGTTGCCTGTAGTTAAAGTTTCTCCTTAGAAACTCCCAGCCTCGTGGTAACCCCTGTTTTCTGGGCAACTAGAAAATTAGTAGGAAGATTTCATCAAGAATTGTAGCAGTTACTTTCAGGGGCTGTGTTTTGCAGATGTCTTGCTCATCTTGAAACGGTTTGCACATTCCTAATACCTCAAAATCAGATGCATTATATTCTCTGACTTGGTAGAAAGGAATAGAAATCAATGCACTGGTCTCATACTGTTCCCATATGTGTGACGTGGAATGAGATGGCAGTACCCAGGTGTCAGCTCCTGCATTGGTACTTGGCTCTGACTCAGTGCCCTCTTGGATTAATCACTATTTCTCCTGGCATTCATTTTATTATCTTTGAAAAGAGAAACAGAGTATACCTATCACACGGGAATATTTTTTTTTATTATATGAAATTAATTGTCAAATTGGTTTCCATACAACACCCAGTGCTCATCCCAAAAGGTGCCCTCCTCAATACCCATCCCCCCCCCCCCCATCCCCCATCAGCCGTCAGTTTGTTCTCAGTTTTTAAGAGTCTCTTATGCTTTGGCTCTCTCCCACTCTAACCTCTTTTTTTTTCTTTTTTTTCCTTCCGCTCCCCCATGGGTTCCTGCTAAGTTTCTCAGGATCCACATAAGAGTGAAAACATATGGTATCTGTCTTTCTCTGTATGGCTTATTTCACTTAGCATAACACTCTCCAGTTCCATCCACGTTGCTACAAAGGGCCATATTTCATTCTTTCTCATTGCCACGTAGTACTCCATTGTCACACGGGAATATTAGGAAGATTCCGGAAATCTTATCACAAAAGCATTACCCAGAGTTCTTCAACATTATTATTATTAAATACAGTATTAATAACAGCCAAAACTTACACAAAACTTACTCTGTTTTAGGCTTTGTTTCTTTGCATTTATCAACTCCTCAAAATCTTCTTCAGAGAGGTTAAGAAGCTTACCCAAATTCACTGATGTAGTAAGAGGTGAGGCAGAGATAAAAAGACATAGAATCTGGCTCCAAAACCTGTGTGCAAAATGTAAGATTTTAAAATTATGACTTAATTTTTGGAATAAGTAATAATTCACAGGTTTTAAAAATGAGAATGGCATGCGATGAGAAGTTCTGCTTCCACTCTACCCGCCCTGTTCTCTGATCTCCTCCCTCCCCTCGAAGTATACACCTTCAGTACTTTATGCAATTATAAACAAAAATAAAACAGGGTGCCTAAGTTGAGTGTCTGACTCTTGATTTCAGCTCTGGTCATGATCTCACAGCTTGTAGGATCGAGCCTCACGTTGGGCTCTGTCCTGATAGTGCAGAACTGAACCTGCTTGGGATTCTCTCTCTCTCTCTCTCTCTCTCTCTCTCTCTTTCTCTCTCATTTTCTGTGCCCCTCCCCCATTCATGTGCACACGCACTCTCTCTTTCTGTCTCAAAAGTAAACATTTAAAAAAATAAACAAAAATAAATTTACCCTCCCTTTTATGACACCACAGGCATCCCAGTGTGTTCACTATTGTGAATTTTGCCTTTCCACTCAACCATCTGTCCTGGATGCCTTCCTCCAGCACAACAGAGAAGGGAACCTCACTCTTTCCCAGCTGTATGGATTCTGTTGTGAGACGTTCCATGGTTGACGTCACCAATCCTCCATTTATGGAAACGGGCTGCTTCTCTTCTTATGCTCTTACAGTCAATACCACAACATAGCACTTGTGCATATGCCACCTTGTAGCTGTGCAGGCACTTCTGTAGGATCAGTTTCCAGAAGTATGAGATCTGGGTTAGAGTGAGGAAACATTTCTAATGTTGCACAGTTACCACCACATGGCCCTTCTAGGGACCGTGCCATTTGCATTCTACCAGAAATGCCTATTTCCCTACAGCTTTACTAACAGAGAGGGTATTGTTGAACTTCTGACTGTTTGCCAGTATGATGGGTGAGGATGGCATCCCAGTATAGTTTTCATTAGCATTTAAAAAGTTATGAATAAGATTGAACATCTTTACATTGGTTTAAGGTTTCCTTTATCATTTTTTAAAAATTTATTTATTTTGAGAGAGCGAGAGAGGGTGCACGTGCAGGTACTCATGTTGGGAGCAGGGGAGGGGCAGAGAGAGAGGGAGAGAGAGAATCCCATGCAGGGATTCTCCTTGTGGGCTCCATCTCACGACGTGAACAGTGACATCATGACCTGAGCCCAAATCAAGAGTTGGATGCTCGACCGACTGGGCCCCCCAAGCTCCCCTAAGGTTTCCTGTATACTTCTTTTTACGTGATCTGTCTGTCCATATCCTTGCCTGGTTATGTTTTGTCTTGTTGATCTTTTTCATCTCAATTTTTTTAGGAGTTTTTAATGTTAGAAAAATAAACCATTTTTACACGATAGGAGTTGCAAATATTTTTCTTGGTTTGCATTTGCTTTTTACTTTGCTAATCTCTTTTTGGAGACCATGAATGCATTTTTAATTTTTTGAGAGTTTCAATGAAGATATGGGACTTCAATGTCGTAGGTTGTTAATTATTCAAGTTTGTAATTTTATTCAGTAAAAATATGTTGAGAACTTACTGCTGTGCTTCCCAATTTGTGCGAAGTGTTTGGAACAAAACTACTCCCCTGGATAAGTTCCTAACCTAGTTGGTGAGTCAGGGCTAAGTAAATAATTCCAGTGTGTCAGTGGTAAGAGTTAAATCAGAAATATGAAAAAGGGCTGTAAGACTACAGATGGTTTTACTAGCTTTGAGAATTCTATGAAAGATTTTGTAAAGAAAGTTATTGGTAAGCATGGTCTTGAGGGATCTGTAGGGGTTTGACAGGTGAAAGAGAATGCAAGGCTTATATACCTGTACCCTAGCTCCTGAGGGAGTAGGTCCAATGTTAGCATTTGGAAAACTCTTTCCTCTCCAGACCAGATGGGTTGCCTTTCCTTGTACCAATTTGCCAAAATACAAGTAATAATCCCAACTATTTCTTAAGAGAGGATATAGTACTCTTACTTGAAGGAAACTTATTATGTTTGATTTTCTGCAAAGTTAAGTTTGTGGTGGCTTCAGACTCTAGATGTCCACCTAATGTCATTCTCTTCTAAGCATTTGATGTTAAGTCTGGTATTTCACCACTAGAAAAAAGAAAAGAGGAGGATTTCAGAAACTGGTGTATCTTAAGTTCTTTATTGTGACAACTCTAATAGTTTTTTTTTTTTTTTTTTTAGGTTAGTCTTACGGTTTCTGCAGAACTAGAAGTTGTTTTCGTAATACCCCCAACCATCTCTTCATTTGCCAGTTCAAGTATGAGATACAATTGACATGCAAGCAAGGGAAGAATGGGGTCAGCTACTGACTGGTCTTTGGGAGCTGGGAAGCTAGGACTCGCTACATTAGTTCAAGTGGCAGGCACAACTGTTGTCCACCCAAACTATCCTCCCTTTGTGTCTCCCCTATGGAACTCCTGTCCAGTGCAGAGAGGCAGGGAGGCAGCTCAGGAGTGTATTGTGACTAATCTGGTCTAGTCTGGACCAATCATACCAATCTAGTTCTTATCTTTCAAAACTGGATATCTGGTCTCCCTTAAGCCCAGGGTGGTGTGACCCTGTTAGGGTCAATAATACACAGAGGAAAGGGGGGGGCAGGTTTTGAGAAAGCTTTGCTTTCCTGAAAAAATAAAACCAGGCAGATAGTTGATCTGCTTTCACTGCTTCAACCTGCCTTGAAATCAGATGTGATGCCTAGAACCACAGCAGCCATCCTTTTGCCAAGAAGCCTGAAGAATTTTTGCACAGACATGTTGCTGACTTAACGTGGCAGTTGCCTATGTCCAGTGGAGGAAAATAAACTTTTTTTCTTTTTTTCTTTTCTTTTCTTTTTTTTCTCTTCTTTTCTTTTCTTTCTTTTGAAAGAGAGAGAAAGACAGAGAAAATAGGAGGGGCAGAGAGAGAGGGAGAGAAAGAGAATCCCAAGCAGGCTCTGCACTCAGTGAAGACCCGAACTCAGGGCTTGAACTCAACAAACTGTGAGATCACGACCAGAGACGAAATCAAGAGTCAGATGCTCAAGTGACTGAGCCACCCAGGCACCCTGAACATTCTCCTTTTCTTAATCTATTGTTGGTCAGGCTTTCCTTGAAGCAAACAGTCACTAAGGGGCAGCACGGCCACTTACAACACTACCAGGTTGGCTTGCCACACTTCTACAGATTCAGCCGAGAAGGAGACCACAGACCCAGTCTATTGAACAAAGAGCATAAACAAGAGCAGCGTGGCGTCAGCCACCTGCACCCCCTGTCCCACGGGCCCACGCCAAACCAGAAAGGCCAGGCGATGCGCAGCACAGGCAGTGGGTGCTGTTGCAGTCCACAATCACCCCACCAAAAAGAGTTCCTGTGGCTTCCTGGGAATATTTATTTCCTCTCACAAATTGGATTCTGGGGATGACATAATTCTCACCCACTTCAGATATGTGATACATGGTCTCTCTCTGCTTCTTTTTAAGGTGTTAATGGTTTTTCACTGTGTGGCTGTTTCTATGCTCATATTTATACTCCATATTTGCTTTTTTTAATAGTTGTTATTAAACGTCACATCTGTGGGACCCTAGGAAAATAGTATAGGCATAGTCTAAAACAGATCAAGCAAAGTTTACCTTTACTTTGGCCTCTACGTTTCAATTTTCAGGGTTCTCATGATGCTTACCAGTATCTAAATTTTATGTGTATCATTGGTAATAAAATTGCAGAACTAAAGTCCCCAACCTCTCCTCGGCCCTACAGTGCTTTCTGCAATTAGGAGAATCTTAAAACACACTGTAAGGGCAAGTGTGGTGGAAGGCCTTTTCTGGAAATGGGGTTAGCACGGCTGTGGAAGCTAGTATCCCCATGTAAACTTATCTCTTCGCTGTTAAATGCCATAAATTTTCATTAGGTGATCAACAGAAATGGCATGATTGCTCAGGAGCTCAACCCTGGTATTTAAATTTCTTCTCCTCAACTTTAATGAGGGCATATATCAGAGCAGTAGAGTGGGGTGACATTTACAACACTGCCACTCCATTCTGTGATTAGACACACATCATTCAGAGGTTGGGCTTCAGACTAGTGGTAGTTCCAAAGTGTTCTAAACAGCAGTCATGGTAATTACAAAACTTACAATGAGAAATAACAAATAATATCTTGTTTTTCAACCTGCACTTCGATTAGCAGTAGCATCACATAGCTGGAAGCGTGGCAGGGGGTTCTGCTATATGTCGCTCCCTGAACATAGGAGTGGGAGGGAGAGGAGGGCCTTCTAGCAGATGAAGAAATAGAGAAGAAACGCAGGAGTTGGGAGGACACCACAGGAAAAGATAAAAACCACAGAACATAAGTATATTAATCAGGGTTCTCCTCAAAGCATTAAATAAGGTCTTGTTAAAAGATCAATCTGTGACCTTCATTTGTAAGTTTTGGTAAATTCATAAAGCTTGAGCCTCACTCAGCCTTTAGGTCAAGATATATCCATGTGTCTTGATCCAAATTCCAGAAATAGGAGAAAATTCAGAATCTCAAGTGGGCTGTATGTTTTACCACATAGCTATCAATGTTTCTTAGAACTCTAAGAAAACTGATCTATCCAAAGAAATTTTGTGATAACTGAGTTCTCTTTTTTAAGTTTTTTTAAATCTTTATTTATTTTTGAGAGGGAGAGAGACAGAGTGCAAATGGGGGAGGAACAGAGACAGAGGGAGACACAAAATCCAAAGCAGGTTCCAGGCTCTGAGCTGTTAGCACAGAGCCAGACGTGGAGCTTGAACTCACGAACCACGAGTTTATGACCTGAGCTGAAGTCAGACGCTTAACCGGCTGAGCCATCCAGGTGCCACTGTGATAACTGAGTTCTAACACTGTTTCATTCTATTGCTGGACATTTAGATCTAGACAAATTTCATCATAGTTGAGACAAAATTCTTTAAATTTGACAAATATTTCAACTGGTGATCCATCAGGCAAAAGCCATGGCCAATCTTTGGACTGCCAGACAGGACCCTGTATGACAAATGGTACAACCTGGTGCCCCCAACTCTTGAGGCATGTGCTTAAGGGGCCGGCTGCTTAAGGGTTCACTTAAGTGAACTGCTACTCTATAAGGAACTCAGCCCTCTGGCTGCATCTGCTCTTTTCTACTCGGAATCATAGTTTCATTTTCTCATTGGCAGCCTTGTTTTCCTTTTCACCTTATGTGACAAATTCAGAGACTGTAGAAGGTCTTTTGCATTAAGCATGGTGTTTAAAGAGGTAGTATGTGCTTAATTTATGATCATGGGTGCTAAAGATTCTTTTGTCTCATTTGGTGGAAGCCTGATTTGAGAAACCGGTCTCAGAACTGGCTGTGTTCAGGAGTCTGGGTCTTATGGGCAGATGAGTCATCCTCTGTTACAGATTTCAGTGGCCTTCCCTGGTAGGTACCATAACATCATTTTGGAAGACTTCCATTTCTTCTTTTCCTTTGAACGTCTCCTGGTCATATCTGTTATAGGCAGCTGAGACAGGCTATTTGGTATACAACATGGGATCTACAGATACTATATTTGGGATCAGGTATATTTCATTCTTCTCTGGCCTTTACAGATTGAAGAATTGCAAAAGTATTCTTGGAAACAGTTTACTGTATTTCTGATCCTACCCCCAATTCTGCTGATGATATATCTTGGGCCATAGTTACCTCAACATCCCCCCAGAGCCTCTGTTTCGGGGCAGCCATATCATCATCTACATCAATCTCGATTGCAGATCTTTTCTTAGCCTTGACTTTGCAGCAATTTTTTTTCCCACTGACACAGCTTCAGACAAAGACTGATCTGTTCAGCTTGTACAATCCTTCCTTTTGTCCCCTCCAAACCAGCAGCCAATCTCTCTTTATCAAGGTCCACACATTCTTCATCTTCAGTTCACGGTTTCTTTGCTCCTCCTACAACATCCCCTCATTTTAACTTGAGCACATCCCTGAGGACCTATTTCTAGGGGTGCCCTTCTGTCCATCCTTGCTGAAGTTAATGTTTCGCCATGAGTTATCCGAGAACATCTCCTTAGTCAGGGCCTCTAACCACAGCAATGGTTTCAGTAGCCTCAGTAGGGCATCAACAGTAGGATGCGAAAAGCACACATTGTTCAGTATGAATAAGGTAGAATCCAGCATGCGATGTTCTCTGGTTTGCCTTCCTTTCCGGTCTCCCAGACTACGTAACTGATCTTGATGTTCTGGGGTTACTAGAATGCCTGACAGTCACTTTGTCTTCCTTCACAACAATCTCCTTTTCTGGGTGCTGTGCTGTTGTACGATGGTGGGTACATGTGTCCCCCACCTCTCTGTCATCTCTGATAGCAGATGTGGCGTCGGCCCCTCAAATCTCTGAGGACCCCACACTATAAGGCCTCATAAGGGCATATGAGATCATCTTAACCGGGCCTTTCCACCCTTAATGTCTTTTTTTGGTAATAGCTGGGTCCAGCGTGCACATCTACAATACACATCCCCATCAAGAGGGATTTTCTTATAGTTTCACACTTATGTTCAAAATTGGTCCCCTGTTTTTTTTTCTTTACTGATAGTACTACTCAGTTGGTGAGGCTTTTAACCAGTCATTCTGCATTTTTCTCTTTCATTTCCACTCCATATCTAACCCAACCAGAAATCTTGTCTCTGGAAGATTTCTGTAATAATCCCCTAACTGGTTTTCCTATTTCTAGTTTCAGCCTCCTCCTCCTCCTTGCACCCCACACCTCCATCTAGTCTCCAAACTGCAGCCAGAGCATTCTTTTAAAAGGCACATTGGACCGTGTCACTGTCTTGCAATAACCCTCCAGTCACATCACTGGCATTTAGAACCAACCCAGAATCTTCTCTGGGACCTCCAAGCCCTGCATGATTGTGTCCCTGGCTATCTCTCTGAACCTAGTTCACAGACCTGACCCCTGGCTCACTCTGCTTATCACACTGCTTCTTTGCTGGTTCTTATATGCCAACTGAGGACCTGCCTCAGGTCCTTTGTTCTTGCTGTTCCATTAGCCTGGAATGCTTCCTCTAGGCAGCTGCTTCCTCAGTTTATCTGCTTTCCCGCTCAGAGTCACCTCTCCCCTTGAGAACCCTATCTGAAATATCACTCCCATCCCCTCACCCTCCTTTATTCTTCATTGTAGCATTTATGGTTATTCAGTATCATATTATGTATTTCTTACTGATTTGTTTATGGTTCCTGCCTAACAAACAAAGACCCCTGAGCACAGGCAGTCTGCTTTGTGGTCTGCAGGGTCCCCCTCACCTAAAAGGATACATATTTGTTGAATGAATGCTAGATGGGGAAACTGGAACTTAAGACAAACTATCCTTATTTTCCTGTTTTTTCCAGGACAATTTTGCCAAGGGTAAGGACAATCCAGTGTGCAAGTAATGTGGGCATACATGATCAGAAATGGACCGTAATTTGAACTCAAGTCCTGTTGTATCCCTTTGTGGCTCCCTGTTGATGGCTGCAATAAAATTTTATAATGGTCTGCCCAAAGAATCTTAAAATTAAATTCTAAATGATTTCCTCCTAGTGTTTCTGCCCTGACCACACAGAGGGTCTGCAGGAGACGATGTACTAGAATAGCGTGTGCCCAAGCTGGAATTGGTACAGCAGCATCAATATCGTATTTGCTAACTCATGTTGCTAATGAGGACAGTTTTGGGGAGTTTCAATGACAGGCTCCTCATTTACTTCCTGAGCTGCATGTATAATGCTATCAGCCCCTGAAACAAGGTTGGTAACATCAGTGCATAAATCACTCTTCAAGTGAGCAAAGTAAATATGCTATGACTTCCGTTTACCCCATGTAACAGCAAATGAAAGAGAACATTTATTATTTACTTACTCTGGTTACATCAGCTTTTGAAATTGTTCTAGTTGAACTGTAAAACTCTACCAAATGTCTTAGACTGACCTACCTAGTGGAGTAGGGAAACTTATAGTGGCAGCCAGAAAACTTAGATTTGTCTCCATCACATGTGTAAGCTTGTGGGAGCAGTTTACATTCCTTCTGTTCCTTTTAATAGTAGAGGATAGTACAGTCGAAATTTTCCAGAGAGACCAGCATTTTCAGAAAACAACAACTATAATAGGATTCCCCTTTATTGAAAAAAGAAATAAGACGATTTAAAATGTATAGAGAAAAAATGTTTGTGGGGGCACCTGGGTGGCTCAGTCGGTTGAGTGACCAGCTCTGGCTCAAGTCACGATCTCACAGTTTGTGAGTTCAAGCCCTACATCAGTCTCTCGCTGCTGTCAGCACAGAGCCTGCTTCTGATCCTCTGTCCCTGCCCTCTCTCTGCCCCTCCTTCACTCATGCTCTCTCTCTTCAAAGACAAGTAAAAACATGAAAAAAACCCCACATATTTGTGGAACAAGATTTGACTGTCTACAAATAAATGTATAGAATAAGGAGTTTCTCTAAAGTTCTGTTTTTATGCTTTTTGCAAGTTTTCTGCATTTCTTCAGGCATAGGTCACACATATTTACTGAGCACCTACTATGATCTGCGTACCTTGTTAAACAGAGCTAGGGATGTGCGCTGTAGAGGACAGGCATGCATGTAAACATGTATTGTTTTTATACTTAAATTAAAAGAATATATTCTCTCTGATCAAAATAATCTCTGTTTTCATAAAAGTTTGAGGCAAAAAATGGAAGAAAGAATTGTCAAAATTTCAAGGAAAATCTTCTAAGCCAACAACTCAGATGACTAGATTGGTCGGGTTGCATCTACAGGGCTATTGTAGAATTGGATTGCATGAGTTCAGAAATGTTTGCAGCTTTGGAAACTGGTCTCTGATGCTCCTAGTAGTATTTATTTTAGCTGTTTGTTTGTTTGTTTGTTTGTTTAAAACCTCTTTCAAAGGGTTATATGAACTTAATAACCTCTGTGTTGCTAAGGACCAGATAGGGGTCTAGCACACCACGGGTGTGGTGAGGCCAGAGCCCTCATGCCTTCTGGAGGAAATTCTCATTGTATATTTCTGGAAAGCAACTTGGAAAAATGCATTCTTCATCTCACATGTGGAAAAACTTTCTTAAGGTCTGGCCATACAAAAACTGAAGAAGACATTGATCTTGAAGCCTCCAGATTCTGTTTCTTAAAGATAATCTCCTCACACTTTCCTAGTGTTTAATATTCTCTGTCCACAGACAAATCTACTCCTAGGAAATCATTTTGAAACCGTGACTCACACCAAAGTTCAGGTGATTTAGGTATGTTTCTCCTTTCCCTAAGGCATTTGCCCTATCATGGCTCAACTCTTTAAACAAGGGGAATCACTTCTGAACTTCTTACTTTATCATGTTAATTGGAGATGTAGAGTACCTTTCAATTCTGACATTCTTTGCTTCTAAATGCACAGCTTAGTATTTGTGTGGATATTATGGGGCAGAAGGGAGGAAAAGCAGGGGGTGAAATTTTTTTTTGTGGAAGACCCTATTATCAGTTAGGGTGATTTTCCTTATAAGTAACAAAACACCTAACAGCATTTTATCCAATAAAGTCATTTAATTACCCAGGTAACAAGAAGTCCAGAGATGTGAGTTTCCGGAGTGGGTCAGCCGCTCAACATGGCTAAGCCACTGAGTCAGTGTCTCTGATGGACTTGTCTTCCCATCATACCTTCCCAAAGGTCTGCAGCAGCTCCGAGCATCTTATCTTCACCTAAGTGTTCAAAGACAGAAGGGTTGTCCTCATGGGCCTTTCCCCCTTTGTCTGATGGGAGACTGTCTCAAAGCTCCCCAGCAGACTCCTCTTATCGCACATTGGCCGGAACTGGGTCATTTCCACCACCTGTAGTAGCAAGGAGTTGACAGACCAATCACAAGTTTTCCCCAGGGCTAGGCATATCGAGAACTGGAACAAATTGAGATTTTGTTAGCAAGGAAGCAAAGGAAAGTGTTGCTGGAAGGCAGTCAATAGTGTCTGCCGCAACCTTGGGACCACATCACCAAGGAGCTACTCTGAGCAGATCTGTGACCATGCTTGAAAATGGCTGAGTCAGAAACCCGGGCTTTCTCTAGTCCCTTCCACCTTCTAGTTCCTTCCTTGCAAATGTTCAGGTTAAGAGGGGAGGGGTGTGTGATGGAAACAGATGGTGATGTTCTAAATTAAAAGAGAAATGGGATGTTGTAGTGCTGTGTTCAACTTGTCTATTCTCAAAATTTTTTGTCACACAATTTTATTCTTTAACTTGAATTTATTCTGCTGAACATCTTCTGCAAACTTGCTATAAAAACAATAGATTTTTTTTTTTTTTTTGGTCAGGCTGCTCTTTCACTGAAACAGTCCAGAGATGATTGTATTCACTTTTATTTTTTAAATCTCCACTTATCAAATACTAGTGTGCAAAAAACAACAACAACAACAACAACAAACAGATGGTATGATTTGAAGCTTCTTTTGTTGTATGCAGGCTAATGTTTTAAACATCATGCCAAAATTTGACTTGTAATTTTAAAATTGCTATTTTCCCAGGCTGAGCTTGGAATATCCTCAAATTTCTCCAACAGTGTCTCATGAAGGGAAAGCAAGATTTTTGCATGTGGGCAAATTCAAGAAAAGGACAAATGTTTAAAGGACACATTTTTTTCAAATGAAAATTAAAATAGTTTTATTGAGGGGTACCTGGGTGGCTCAGTCAGTTAAGTGTCTGACTCTTGATTTTAGGTCAGGTCATGATCTCACAGTCCTGAGATCAAGCCCCCTGTTGGGCTTTGCTTTGGGCTCTGGCAGTGGGAGTGGAGCCTGCTTGGGATTCTCTCTCTCCCTCTCTCTCTCTGCCCCTTCCTCACTGGCTCCTGCTCTCCCTCTCAAAATAAATAAATAAATAAATACATAAATAAATAAACAAACATTAAAAAATAGTTTTATTGATTCTAATGTAGCAAAAAGTTTCTATTTTTAGAACATATAGTACCTATTGCATCTAAAATGAATGTTAGTTTTCAAAATCTCACTTCTTTTTTAGTTATTAAAATACTGGTATCTTAACATCTTTGAAAAGAAGCAAACAGATTCATCTTTCTAATCATTCATCTTTTATAGTTGGGTAGAGTTTAGAGTTTATAAAATTTGTTCATACACGCTATTTCATGTTATCTTTCAATGAACCTGCAAAAAAATATTATTTTTCCCATTTATATACAAGGAGATTGAGGATCAAAAAAATATCTTACCTAAGGTCAAAGAATGTTAGCTGTGGAGTTAGGGTTAAAATGAGGTTTTCTATCCATTGCAACTCTTACTAGTGCCTATCCTATGTCAAGAACCATTCTGACACTGGAAATAATAAAAGAATAATAATCATACCTAACCTTTATCGAGTGCCAGGCACTATCCCAAATACTTACACGTGTTGTTACCTCTAATCTTGTCAACAAATCTATGAGATGGAAACTATTAAAATTCCCTTTTTACAGATGTAGAAACAGAGGTCTCAAGACTTACATAAGGTCATCCAGATAGAAATAGGGAATTGTCACTTCTTAATCATTTAACAAGCACACACCTCTCTGTGTCTAGGTTGTAGTTACCTCCTCCATGGCTGGTCAGAGACTGATCTCTGCAAGACGGAGCCACCTTTGGAAGCATCGGCTGCCATGATATATGGCTGCTCTTTGCAGTACTGTTGCATTTTTTCATGACCCTTAAGCTGCCATGATGCAAACCCAGCTCAAAGAAGTTAAGCAAAAGGGTTGTCTATTGACTCATAGAATCCAAGGGAGGGCTGAACAACCAAACCACCCACCCATGATAAGGGCAGGATGCTGCTGGTCGTGGGCGTTTCTGGAAACAGTAACTTCAGGGCTGGTTGAATGCTTGCCCTCTTTTTCTCTTATTTCTTTGTGCATGTTGGCATCATTCTTTCTTACTACCAATAGCTTTTTTTCAAATGGTAGAAATCCCAGTCACTGATACCTCATGAAATTCATCTTTTGACTTTCACCAACAGAGTCTGACTCTATTCGGTCTAGTTGGAAAAAATTCCACAGAAGGGCTCTGATTGGTCTGGCATATATAAGAAGCCACATGTGGACCATTCATATCATGTATGAACCTGTAAGAGTTGACACGTGCAGCTGGGCAGTGTGTGTGCTTTACAAAGGTGCCTACCCAAGGGGCATGTAGGGATTGAAACGAAGCCCATTCTCTGCTCACCAAGACAGTAGCCTGGGATAGGCATCATCCTAGAAGAAAAAAATGCCCTTTGCTTCCTTTAGACAATGGGTTTTTCCAAGCTGGGTACCCACTGGGCTCAGCACTTTTATAAATGGAGGTATAATTGACATATAACATTATACTAGTTTCAGATGTTGTAATGATATGATATTTGTAATACTGTGAAATGATCACCCCAATAATTCTGTCACTATACATAGTTATGACAATAATTCTTCCTTGTGATAAGAACTTTTAAGATCTACTCTCTTAGCAACTTTCAAATATACAATACAGTATTATTAACTATAGTCACCATGCTGTATATTATATCCTCATCACTTATTTACTTATTTATTTATTTATTTATTTATTTATTATTTTTTTATCTTAGAGAGCACACAAGTGGGGGAGAGGGGCAGAGGGAGAGAGAAAGAGAAAGAGAGACAGAGAGAGAGAGAAAGAGAGAGATGGGGAGAGAATCTTAAGCAGGCTCCATACTCAGTGTAGAGCCCAACATGGGGCTTGACCCCACCACCCTGGAATCACGACCTGGGTTGACATCAAGAGTCAGATGCTCAACCGGATGAGCCACCCAGGTGCTCCACAACTTATTTATTTTATAATTAGAAATTTGAGCCTTTGACACCCTTCACTCATTTCACCTCCCAACCCTCCATTTCTGGCAATCGCCAATCTGTTCTTTGTATCTATGAATGAACATCCACACACACAACTTTTTTTCCACATGGAGGCACTGATTAGGTTTGCGGTTACCCTGTGTAAAATATGACAGCTTCCGAGGAATGTAGATGGAGGAAGAAAAGGGAAGTGCTCATTTCAGAGAAAGAGGAGATGAGGACCAGAACACTGAAAGGGAATTTGAGCCACTTGCAGCGCTCAAAGTTTTCTTGCTTAGTAACACACAGTGATGGATTTTCTGTAGAAAACTGTTTCTACTTCACGTAAATTAAAAAAAAAAAAACAAATAGTTCCACAATCAAGGCATGAAAAAATGATAAATAGAGGCTGTGAGGTGAACAAAACCCACTGCCATTTCAAGGTTTAATAGCACGTTGGGAAGCAGCTTGCTCCTCCCGGGCATTACACATCCTCTCTTTGAGGATGCAGAAGCTCTCTCACGGTGGATTCAACTAAACGATTTCATGGTTTTTATTGAAAAGACAGTCTGACATTTAATCGAGATGCCTGATGGTCTGATCGTCTAGGAGCAAAGCACTACTGAAAGCAGCTTTGGTTACATGGAAGTGATATTTTTAGCACCAGGTTTGTGGAGCTGCAAAAATTTAAAACTTTAAGAAAGAAAAAAACCTAATTCTCATGGGTCAGAACAAGCAAGGTTTTCTCTGGAATGCAGTCATACCACCCTTACCGAGTAGGCTCAACTTCTTCTCTGAAACCGCGGCTGCGTGGACGTGGGAGGACAGAGCGTGTTTAGAGATGGGCAGGAAAAGGCTGGACCTAGGAGTGTGACCAGCCAGGGCCTATTTCAGTGCAGGCCAGCCCTCAAGCCATGACACAAAGGGCCCAGTGTATTTCTTCTGAGATCACCAATGCCCAGCCGGCAATCGTCTTCCCGGGGTCACACACACTATCTCAAGAGTGCGAGCTTTGCAAACATGATCAGGAGGAATGCAGGAGGGAAATATCTGGTATTTCAAGGGCCGCAATAACAAATTGTATCGTTTCATCGTGCGCAGCATCTCTCCCAGCTTAAGTAGACTCTACATGGGTGGCCACCATGTTTTTTTAGCTCCTTTTTTGACCTGGCTTTCCCCCCCGCAGTTTATCCTTCTTTGGTAGCCCACACTCATCATGTGTCTTGGATTTTCCCACACCCTCCTGCTCTTCCTTGCTGCTTCCTTTTTCTTAGGGGTTTTTCTTCGTCAGGTGAGCTAGTTAGGACCTCAAAAAGTGAACCACAGTGGAGAACTGGAGAAATAGAAGGTTGTAGCAAAGCCAGTCAGGGGAAGAACGGGGGATGCTCACTATCTTGATGTGCCATCTCGCCTTCATTTCTCTTATTTCTCCTCTTCTTATACGTCACTCATCTACTCCTCACTACGCTTTTGTCTCTCCTTTTTTCATCTTCTCTATGAACCTAGCCCTCCTTACACAATTTCTCTTGTCAGCAAAGATAACAGCCTACTCAGTACATTTAAAATCTGATTGTTGTTTGCTGAATTAAAACAACACACTCTTCAGCAAGGTGCTCCAGGGATTTCCTGAGAAAGGTGCGGAGTGTGTGGGAACCATCAGGCTCTAACTCCGCATTCTGACCCTGCTGCTTTTCCCTGGGTGTGGGACTTGCGTTGGGTAAGCAGAAGTAACATGTGTCACTTCCAGGGGACATATGTCACTTCAGGGTGGAAGCTTTAAGGCCAGTGCCCACTTTTCTGTGCTCTCTTTCCCTCTGCCACAATGACCGGCCATGTTTTAGAAGGTGGATACCCCCTCAGCCTGAGTCCTGGAAAGCACATGACTTTGATCAGAGGCTACAAGCTGACCTGCATTCAGCACCTAGATAAACAAGGAACAAATCTTTCTTATTTTATGCCATTGAGATTCTTGGGCTGTTTGTTACTGCAGCATAAATACAGCACAGGAGCTGATAACAAGGAAGACAGAATGACATGTTTCCTACCGAGTAACCCTCGTGGAAAATTTCCATTTGCACCATGAAATTGCCTCTTGCAATTCACTGAGATCGGGAAGGTAGGCCAGTGACAGACTATTTTTGATGCTTAGCACCTTAGTTTTATTTGTGCTTCAGACAGGAAAGGACCATATGAAATGAATTACTGCACTGTGTGTGTTCTCTTCGACTTACTCCCTACTCTCTGGTCCTCAGCTGGGCAGTGGTTCTTTGCCTGCAACTTCCGGGGATAAGAGCACTGTTTCCTCCTTTGTTGGTGTGTTGGAAACAAGGCACATTCTTCCCTAAATGCCCATAGCATAGCTGAAACCAAGCTGTTACTCAAAGCAAGGCTTTATTGATGGTTTAAGGAAAATGGAAGGGAAATGCAACACCAAGAAAGCCTACATTCTGACCAGGCACAAGCCTGTTGATAGGATCTCCTGGCTTTCCCCATCTCTCCTGACAAGATGGAAGCTTCTGTGCCTGTTACACTCACCACCCCTTACATGACTTCCAGCATCATAAATGCCCCTGGAATCTCCCTGCCTTAGACCAAAGACCCCAGTGGAAAGGAACATTTTCCCTCTCCCAACTTGCTTACAAAATCCTTCTTTCTTATCTCTGGCCCAATCACTGAGATCATCTGCTCTTTTCAAGGAAACTGTATCCCCACCTTTATGTACCATGATCTCACTCTATGGCCCCAACAAGACAATCACACGATTGTATTAGAAAGGATAAAACTGGCTCTACTGTAGCAACAAACAACCCAAGACCTCAGAAAGTGGCTCACAGTGCAGAAAGGTCTTATGTGGTCAGTGTACTGGTATTCAGGAAAACTTTTGATCATGTTTCTATAGTGTTTATTTTTTAGAACTAATTGGAATGTATTAATTTCAGACTTATCCGCACCTTGACTTGCAAAATCCTATTACTTTAAGTGCCAGTTTTTCTGTGAAGCCTTCCCTGAGTCTAGGCAAAGTGAATTCCTCCATTCTGGGTAATTCTTCAGCACTGCCCTCCATGCCTTTATGACAAAATTATTTACCTTATTATATTCTGATTTGTCTTTTTTTTTGCCTCTCTTCATTTCCTAGAGGATACCTTCTTGAGGACAGCAATTAGGTATTTTTTCTATGTCTATTACACTGCCTAGCACAGTACTTGAGAGCAATAACCAGGCAATATAAATCAACTCCGTGGAGAAGTGAAATTCAAGTTGTCATCATGTTCCTGTTCTTGGATCATGTGTATATGTTTATGTGTTGTGGGGTGTGGGATATAGTTATATCTGTGTAGTATCATGTCTAAAGGGATGTGTTCAAAATGGTGCACGTCAAACCTCTCAATACAGTTCATGGATTGATGTATATATGAGTTTGAAAACTACTTATGTAGACAACCACATCCTTCAAAGGAAGCTTGAAGTTCTTATTTACCAAATAAGGCTTCCCATATCCCATAGTAGTTACCCCATATTTACCCCTGAGCCACTCCCTTTTAGTTTAAATTAGAACTTTTTAAAACACATTTTTTTTTTATCCCTTAAAGGCACATGACACAGTCTTGTATACTTGAGCTGGTAGCCTGAGACATTTTTAGTATGAAATAAAGGAAATAGATGGCCAATTTTTTTTGACAGGGATTTTTAAGTCCACATGATAAATCAGGATTTAAAACATATTTCTTCATCTAAGTTCTCCTTTTCTGGTTTCACCTCTTATTTATTTTATTTATTTATTTTTTTGAGATGAGCATGGTAAACTTTGCTGAAAAAACAAAAAAGAGTGAGAGATTTTAGCTGTTATTGTAGAATTGCATTACTACATTTTCCTCTCTTTTATTAGCAAAGGTATTTTGTCATTTGTCAACCCCCTGCAAATATCCTTTTTACCCCCTATAAGTCAAAAATGACTTCTTTTAGGGCATACAGGATAAGTTGTAATAACACATTTGGTAGCTTTAAATAATTCTCTTCTACCAGTATACACAGTGAATGTTATTAATGGAAAAGTCTTTGCATGGGCCCTGAAAATAACCAATAACTCAACTTGTCAGCATTTTGATAACTACAGGCTTCAATTTAACATGAAGAAATATAGGATTCAGTTTAGCAGTTTCAAAAGCAACGAATACAGATGATGAAATCTCTTCTTTCAGGCAAAGAGACTGAAAATTATTATACATAGACACTTACTTCTAATAATGTCATTTCAATTTACTTCTCAGTTGCTTGATATTAGAAGTATTTGTTCAGGAATTGGATGAGAATTTAATCATTATTTTAGAGCTTCAGGCCCAATCTCAGGGACCAACTGAAAATCTTATCAGCACCTGAGTGGCAATGCTTCTCATCTCTTTCCTGCACTCTTACCTCCTCTCTCTTTTTACCTTCCAAGTCTACTTTTAACTATCCTAGAAATAGCCCTCTTTCAGATGGGAATTAACCATGATGCCAGGTGGTTATCACCTGATATGGCTTTATGTCTAGTCCCTCCTTCCATCCTTATTCCCTTCAGTGGGGCACCTGGGTGGCTCAGGTGATTGGTTGTCCATCCCTTGATTTCAGCTCAGGTCATGATCCCAGGGTTGTGGGATCAAGGCCCATGTCAGGCTCTGCGCTGAGCGTGGAGCCTGCTTGAGATTCTCTCTCTCTCTTTCTCTCTCTCTCCTTCCCCTGCTTGCTTTCTCTCTCTCTCTCTAAAATTAAAAATAAAATAAAATATTAATATTTTAAATACATAAAAAATTAAGTAAAGTTAATTAAAATAAAATAATTTAAATAAAAATTAAGTTAAATTAAAATTTAAAAAGATTCAGATCAGGCCTCCTTTTTCTAAAAATTCCCTCCCTCTTCTCTCAAATACCGTCAGTCTGGGTGAATGAAAAGAAACAACTGTTCTCATATAGCCAAGCTGCATGGAGCTGTAAGTAGGAATGTATGCAAGACTATCACCTGGAATGGGCAAACTTCTGTTACCAGGCTGCTCTTCTCATTAACAAGGCCATTGCTCAGCTGGAAAGCCTTCCAGTTCCACTGTTATGCCTTTGGTAGGTACTACCTGCTCCCTTCCAACTTCACCCAGCCTCTCTTCCAAAGGACACCCCATGCTTCTCGGAGCCATGGTAAGACTGTGTGCACCGTAATGCTCTCTTCCTGTAAGATTCCCCAAGAACCTACTTTAGTCAGCACCAAGTGTTGCTTTGTTTATGGTGTTAGTCCCACACATGCACTAACAGGTTTCCCTTTTCTGTAATTCCATGAACCTTGTGTTTCCCTCCCATACCGACCTCTGCCATAATCATCTGTATGCTCTTTTGGTGGCATATTAGGCCATGGGCTCCCCGAAGGAAGGTATCACATCTTCTACTTCATTATAGCCAGAAAGCCTAGTATAGTGACAGAAGGTGCTCAATGAATACCATTCCATGAATGGCTGAATGGTCAAAAGTTACAGACAGCAAGATCAGAGGAAATGTTGGCTTGGGTACTTCTTTTCCACATTTATAGATTTCTTGCATCTACTTTCTTTTTTTTTTAATTTTTTTTAAACATTTATTCATTTTTGAGAGACAGTGAGTGGGGGAGGGGCAGAGAGAGAGAGAGAGAGAGAGAGAATCTGAAGCAGACTCCAAGCTCTGAGCTGTCAGCACAGAGCCCAATGCGGGGCTTGAACGCACCAATGGCGAGATCATGACCTGAGCCAAAGTCGGAGTCTTAACCGACCGAACCACCTGAGCGCCCCAATTTCTTGTGTTTACTTGCTAATGGGATTCTATTTTGCCTCTAAAATCAGTTCTGATATAAAGAGCAGGCCCAGTCTCGGAGACGGTATGCTATAGTGAGGACCGGTGAATGTCCTGGTAAATGTTTTCCAGTGTAGCAGATTTCAAGTTACTCAGTGTTATCACTGAGTGCAGCATTAGGGAGAGTTGTCCAGCAGCACATCTTCTGGAGTATTTCTGTCCTATAGCTACAATGTAACAAAATTACTTCAAAAGCACAGATAATAGTAAGATGTTGTAAAATAATCAGGAAGCAGAGGGGTTTGAGTGTTTATCATCTTTGTCTTTAATATAACCTATTTAATTGTAAGTTTAATATAATTTTTAATAATTTCCATATGTAACAATAGGCTTGCAAAATTCCTGATAATTTAATACTTTTCTTTTTTTTTTTTTTAGGTTTTATTTATTTATTTTGAGAGAGAGAGAGAGAGAATGGGGGAGGGCAGAGAGAGAAGGAGAGACAGAATCCCAAACAGGCTCCACCTGTCAGTGCAGAGCCTGATGTGGGGCTCAAACTCACGAACACACAAGACCATGACCTGAGCCAAAATAGAGTCGGATGCTTAACCAGCTGAGCCCCCCCAGGTACACCAATTTAATACTTCTCTTTCATGATACTGTAGGAGCTGGTTTCAGAAGCCACTGCGTAGGACTCTTCCCAACCTGTGTCCAGTACCCAGACCTTCCCTATCCAGCCCTGAACCCACTTAGGATCACTTCACCTACTTCCTTGCTAGCATTTTCAACCAAAACTATCTGTTGTTTGATTGAAACTATTAGTTGCTTTGGTTAGTGGCAGAGAAGTACAAAGATTTGTAAAAAAGAAAAGATAGACTGGGAAGAAGATTGGGACATTCTTTAACTTTTCAAAACCTAGAGCCTTTTACTAAATACCTTAAGTTGTAAGTAAATAGCTTGCTTCAGCTTAATATTTTTGTGTTTGGCAACACATGGCATTTCTATGCCTCACCACCTCCCAAGTTCTACTTGATTTCAGCCACTTATTTTCTATCCAGCTGTATTTTCTGGACTGTATATCTCCTTTTCAACCTTCTAGATTGTACAAATAACCTTTAAAATCCCTGGGGCACCTGGGTGGCTCAGTCGGTTAAGCGGCCGACTTCGGCTCAGGTCATGATCTTGCAGTCCGTGAGTTCGAGCCCCGCATCGAGCTCCGTGCTGACAGCTCAGAGCCTGGAGCCTGTTTCAGATTCTGTGTCTCCCTCTCTCTCTGCCCCTCCCCTGTTCATGCTCTGTCTCTCTCTGTCTCAAAAAGAAATAAACGTTAAAAACAATTTAAAAAAATAAAATAAAATCCCACTGGAGTTGTGTCTTGACTTTTGGAGGAAAGGGTGATGATTCCACCACCATTACTTACTCCTGTTGCTTTAGCAACCAAATCAAATGTACTTTCGTTTTTAATAACATCAAAAGAAAAACTTCTATGGGCCTTGATTTTGTGAATATCTTGTGAATATATTGAATATTTTCATTGCCCTTTTCTATGTCCATTTTACGCGGCCTGTTCTTGATAAATAGTGCTCAGGAATCATATGCATTTAGTTTTCTATGCATCTTACTTAGTAAAAAATCATAAACAGCTTAAGTGTCTTCATAGCTGCAGGAATGGGGGTATTCATGATGAACCGATTGATAGGTGTAGAATCATGCTTGTGCACGGCAATATATGAAACAATGAATCTTAGAGCACCGTTCCTCATTAAAGAGAAGTAATGATGATGATAACAATGCTTTCAAGCTTCTGGCGTTGTCCCCATGTCCTAGCACATTATGCATGCACCATAGCCTACACAGAGATTGTGCCAAGACACCTCAAAAATCCACAATCACTGGTTCTTTTTAAATATATTTTCTAGGTTATGAATACATGACACATAAACAAATTCTAGTTATTGTATGCATTATGAGTAATGAAACAATATTTCAGTTGCCTTAGCCTTGAAAACAGTAACAACCATTAGGGTTTATTTCTAAATGTTTAATTCATCACCATAATCATCATCATCTGGACCACAGATGGCAGACATACTTCCTAGAACTCTATTTCTAAGTAAACAGCATTTCCCTGAACAATTCTGTAGAGAGAACATACAGTATTTACATTCCTCTCAGTTCTTTGCATTTTGCCCAAGTTCGCAAGCATATTTGGGATGAGAATGATGTCACTAAAGAGCAAGTGTATTCTCTCAAATGGTTAAGGAGAAAAACTAAACCAGACTAGAGGCAAAACCCTTCTAGAGAGACTCTTTTGGTTGGGTTGCTTCTTCCTTTTTTTTTTTTTTTTTTTTTAATTTACATATAGCTTACTCAGTCTTTTTGTAAGGGCACACTTATCATTTCCATTCGGATTTTCTTCGCTCATAAATACCTGACCAAACATAATTCACTTAATTAACAGCTCTCTAAATAGATTGAGTTTGCTGCCTTAGGGGTTAGCCACTGGAGGCCAGAAACTCCTGAATTGTCTGGCAAAGCTCCAGAGGGCCTAATCACATGCATGCTTGGACTGAAGAAATAAAACAGGCTGAAATGCAAATGACAACAGCAATGACCGAGGCCACTGGGCACAGGAAAGAGGGGGTGGAAAGGAGGTGAGCCTCCCTCTGTCTCCCATGTCTAAAAGGCCAGCTTCAGGCATGATATTTATGAATTCCAGTGATGTGCACAGTTAGAGCCACAGGGCTCAAAAATCAGAACAGGCAGATGTTAGTAAAGCCAACTTACTGGAATTTCTGGAAATAACAATTTCAATCATTCGACATGAGCCTTTGATCACGGGGAGTATGAAACATATAAACAACAATTTAAAAGAAAAATAAAACAGGTAAAATGAAGTTGATGGAAACCAACAAATGAAAGAGTTTACTGGGCTTACAGGAATTTATATTGTCTTTTGCATGAGTACTATAGTTACATTTCTGAGGTTTCCCACTAACAATGCGGATTTGGGGGCTGCAAGATAACTGGGGCAAAAGTTGTTGAATTAGCTGACTATGCTTTTAGAGAGAAGTTACAAATTTCATACAGCTGAGATCAAAGTGGGACACGTGCATTGGGAGATTGAAATGTTTGTGACAATTAATGTACAGATTTTGATCATCATTTTATGTCTATCTCTATATTTCCTTACTCGTAGGTTAATCTGATACTTGACCAACAAAGAATAACCAGAGAGAAAATTAATATACTTATAAAGCTAGATTACCCCACCTAAATTATCATCTGCAGTAAACAGTTAAATTTTGCTATATGGTTACCTTTTCTCATGTCAGCCCCTCAAAGCATCCTGATTATAGAGCTCAAGGTTTGCTTCTAACTCAGGAACTATTACAAACCTGACTTCATGGATTCAGATATTTACTAAGCAGCTCCTCTGGGACCAGCATAATGCTAGGCAATGTGCTATCAGCTAGAGAAGCAAATTACCAAAACTTTGAATGAACATGGGAAAGAGAGTATAGAAATACAACTTATATGCTGAGATTTTGAAAAGAACATTGTGGCTAAACAGTCCTGGCCATAAAGCAGGGCTACTGGCCTTTTGTGGCAACATGGATGGAACTGGAGAGTATTATGCTAAATGAAAAAAGTCAGGCAGAGAAAGACAGACACCATATGTTTTCACTCATATGTGGATCCTGAGAAACTTAACAGAAGACCATGGGGGAAGGGAAGGGGGGGAAGTTACAGAGAGGGAAGGAGGCAAACCATAAGAGACTCTAAAATACTGAGAACAAACTGAGGGTTGACGGGGGGTGGGGGTGGGGGTGGGGGTGGGGGAGAGGGGAATGTGGGTGATGGGCATTGAGGAGGGTACCTGTTGGAATGAGCACTAGGTGTTGTATGTAAGCCAATTTGACAATAAATTATTAATATTAAAAAACAGCAGGGCTAGAACCACAAATTCTTTTGCTGTTCTTTTAGAAAATAAACTCAGTATCTTAAAATTAGGAGATCATACACACACACACACACACACACACACACACATAATTCATATTTCTATTTCTCTTTAAAAAAAATCAGAAAATCTGGGTCAGTATTTTTGCAGGGCCACAAGCCCCTGGATCCGAATAGTGATCCTTATATGGCATTTGAGCTGTCCAATTCAAGCCTCCCCAGTCCCTAGGGAGTAAATAAATGCCTGGTGCCATTACACCCACAGCTTCCCCCATTCATTCTACTTGCCTGACCACAAAGAGACATGTGGATCTCTGTCTTGGAATTCTGCATAAAGGTTGTCTTAGATACTCTAACACAATAGTACTTCATAGTGTTGGAGTGGAGATCAAACAACCCTGGAAAAGTACCTGCTACAGAATAAGTGCTATATGAGTATGAGCTACTGTTGTAATTTTATCATTAAGTAAATCTTATATAATTAATTAATTGTTAATATATTATACATTATATATGATAGTATATAACCATTGAATTATATAATAGGTAGTTTATTAATTCTACCTGATTTTTCTTTGTTGTATATTATTAGCAATATGTTGAGTAATCAATATGCCATAATTTACTGTTATGTATCTTGCTGGTAGTGATCAGAAGCAGAGTCACTATAAAATTAATGAAATGTCAAAATCCCAAAATGGCTCCTGGACCATGTATAAGGCATAGGAGAGACATTAGAAACATGTCCACATAGTCCTATGTTTTTGTAAAATTTGCCAAAGTAAGATATTTTCACCAGTTAAGACAATTGTCTCTTTCTACTCCATGTTTTTCCTTGTTAGACTTGCCCTAGGGTATCAGGGTTTTAGAATGGCATGGGTTGGGATGACAGGGGGCTCAGTTGGCTAAACATCCAAATTTGGTTCAGGTCATGATTTTGTGGTTTGTGACTTTGAGCCCTGCCTTGGGCTCTCTGCTGTCAGCATGGAGTGCGCTTTGGATCCTCTGTCCTCCTCTCTCTCTGCCCCTTCCCTGCTTGTACACACTCTCTCTCTCAAAAATAAGTGAAAATTAAAAAAAAAAAAGAATGGCATGGGTGTTGAGAGACAAATAAAGGGAGTTGAGCTAAGGAAATGTTTATTTTGGAGGCATATTTCTATAACTCAACAGAACTACATATTGTTATTTATTGCTAGGTGTCCAGGTATAGGAATGACTTCCAGGGAGACCACTATCTTCCCCAGTGCTGACTCATCCACATGTAACAGAAGTGTAGGGTCACAGATTGTGCTACAATATGAACATGCCCCAGATACGAGGGCGGTGCAGGAGAAGCAAGGTCTGGAATGTATAGGCCTGGAGCTAGTCTGCTGACATTTCTTCCAACCATCAGACACGCAAAATTGTTAGTGGAAAAGTTGGTTCTCTACAATACCTACATAAAATGGAATTTTTATTAGGAATAATCTAAATAATTCAAAATATACCATTTAAAATACTTTACAGGTTTTTGATGGGAATCATGCCAGAAAGAGTTTATAGGAATTCCTGTGTTTATAGAGCAAAACTGTAACAGTGCCATGTGCATCCAGAATATCTGTGTGTGAGGCTGCATGTTTTTGCATCCCAATGTATGCAATCATATATTAGACTGTCCAATGCATCTTGTCCTGACAGTAGTTCCAGATGAAAAAACATATAACATTGACACTGATATAGTGAGACCACATACAAAATTGCCCCAAATGTAGTAAAATGACCTGAAGAAAATAGTGTTCCAGTGATAAAAATTCCTGCACACGTCCATCAACAAGTCAATGTTCAGAGTAAGAGTAATTTGCTTACCAATTTATATAGCCCTATATAATGTAGGAGCAATTTTAAATATGCATTTTAATTGTACTTTTGCATATCTTAAATTCACATTAATTTTGGACATTTTTTCTGAATTATTGAATATATCAAAATTTAAATAAAGTGGAAAGAATTATCCTTCTAGGAGCCAAAAACCTATTCTGGGAAAAGAAGACTGCAGTAGCTTTAAAATGTCCAATTTCTCTTAATACATCACAGAGCAACTGAAATCTCTCATGAACAAAATCATGAAGATAAGGAAAAGGGCCAAAATAGCCCAAACAAGCAAACAAATGTAATAAAAAATGATAGAAAAGATGAATATGTTTATGAGAACTAGACTACTTTTAGAAGAAGAAGAAAAGGATGACAGAAAGTAAAAGAAGAGAAACTGTAAGCTCAACACAACACTCCAGATGGTCAACAGCAGATGCATTTTGATGAAGAAGTTGGTTTCACGAAGAATCATGTCTTCTTTCATCATGTTGTTACAAAAGGCAAGACAAATTTCACATTGCTAATGACTGCTTTTCAAAACTGTGTTCCTAATAGGTATTGAGTACTGAACAGAGTATAAAATAAACAAAAAGAGTCTCAAACAAAAATATTTTGAGAAGAAAGAAAGGAAATGGCTAACTTATTTTGAGATCCTGACTGGCCTAGACCAACACTGAAGGTTGCATTAATAGTTTGTAGACTGTTTTCAATCAGACTGACACAACTTATACAAAACAAGTGCTCAAGCTGAATGACCATATTGAGAATGCTCAAGTCGTGAAGACTACCTAGAGTATAAGGAAGCCGTGTTTATTCATTTTACATGCAAATCAAACAAAACACACAGCACCAGTGTCTGTAAGAACAAAGACACGTCAATATTATTTCTAGAGTGCTAACAAGTGGTTATAGTTGTTAAATTTTAAGTGAAAAAGTTTTGTCACACAGAGGTCACAGTGAAAAATGAAGTTCTCAAATAACGGAAACTTGATGGAAAGCACCTAATTATTATTTTTTTTTAATTTTAATGTTTATGTATTTTTGAGAGAGAGAACGAGAGAGAGACAGAGCACGAGTGGGGGAGGGGCAGAGAGAGAGGGAGACACAAACTCCGAAGCAGGCTCCAGGTTCTGAGCTGTCAGCACAGAGCCGGGAACAGGGCTCAAACTCACAAACTGCAAGATCATGACCTGAGCCGAAGTCAGACGCTTAACCAGCTAAGCCACTCAGGCGCCCTGGAAATTACCTAATTATTAAGATTAATTCATTGTTGCACAAGGACTTGAAAAAACGTCAAAATGAAAAAAATAAATAAGTGTGACTTTTTTATCCAAACATTTTACCAAAATAATCATAATAATAATAATTGAAATGATGAAAGAACATGTACAAAATGAATTGTTCAGTAAACCAGACACTACATACTACTCCACTAACATAGAACCTACACTGGATGCAACACATTCTGATCGCTTGGTAATAATGATGCAAAAGGGATACAAAAAGAAATTTTATGAGCAGTTTTAAGCTTCCCCCTCCCCAATGGACATATTCTATTTGTGAGTTTCTTCTACCAAGAAAATATGTTCTGGACAATTGCAACCTATCATTGAAAAACAGTTGCCATCAGCTGTATGACAACACAGCGGTCAGAGTTGAGGACCAAGAGCTGTGTGAACTCTTGAAAAAAATGAGCATGTAATATGTGTTGCTCCTTCTCTTCAACTCATTAGATAAAAAGTTGCCTCTCAGGACCAGAAGTTATTAATTACTTTGGTATTTTAGCAACAACTTTGTTTTCTTTTCAGGTTCATCTAGTTGACGGAAAAAATTAAACACACACACTGTCTTAGATAATTTTTGAAGAGTAAGTGTAACAAGATGGCCCATCCCTAATAGCACTGGGCCTAGGGGTACAGATGGGGCAAGACTGGCCTGTTTATGTTTGCTAGGGTTGGGCAATGGATTCATTATACTGGTTTATCTACTTTTATGTATATTTAAAAATTCTCCATTAAAAAAGTTCTTTTTTTTTTTTTTGCTTGGTGGTAGAAGGGAAAAAACCCGATTTTCTGTTCATTCAAATTATGTACAAACACAGATTTACCTATTAACTTACTTCCTCTAGCAACATCAAAATTTGGGGGGAAAACTCTAAGTAATTTCCCATTTTCTTATATTGACATTGGGCTCAAAAGTTGATGGCCATAAGAAAAGTAATGAAAAAGAACAGTGAAATAAATAGATATTTTTTAGGCACTAAGAGGCGAATTGTAACAAAAACTTTTCAGAGCACAGTAATTCACTAAGAGATGAACTTTGATAAAAGTAATATATAGGATATTCAATTATTTGCTCATCTAATTAATGAAGAAGGAGGAATTATATGAACAAAGAAGAAAGATACATATATATACATATGTATATATATATATATATATGTTGATTTCACATGAAATACTAAAATCAATGAAAATAAACTCAAATTTATAGCACATTTGAGTCACTACAGAAAGCTTCCCTGTCCCAGTTTTGAATCAACCCTCACACCCTTACCCCCATGACCAGATGCAACTGGTATTTTGATTTCTGCCCCATAGCTTAAATTTCCCTCTTCTGGAATTTTATATAAATGGGATTATATACCATTTACTCTTTTCTGAATGTCTTCTTTCAAAGAATTGTTTTTGAGATTAATCCATGTCGTATGTATTGTGATGTTATATTGGTAAAGATAGCCTGTCAAAGAATCACCTTTTTCTGTTACATTGACTCTTTGCAAAGTAACATTGCTAGTCTTCCCATCAAGAGATAGGGTCTATTTCCAACCCCATGAAACTGGGCTGCTTTTGTGACTTGATTGGAAGTGATATCTCTTGACTTCTGACTTTTGACTTCAGACCTCTGACTCCAAGCCTTAAGAAAGAAAGAAAAATTTAAAAGCTTCCATTTTAAATTTTGGAACGCAGCATCCATATAAAGAAGGCCAGTCTGTCCTAATGAGACAGAGAGAGAGTCTACATAAAGAGAGAGAGAAAGCCTAAAGGATGAGAAGACCATCTAGATAAAGTGGCCTTATGGAATAAGTCTAAAGTGGCTTTAGCCCACAGCCAGCATCAAGGCCTCAGACAATGTGGGTAAGATTATCTTGGATCTTTTCAGCCCAGTTTAGGCAATAGTTGAATATAGACGCAAGAGTGAGCCTTGGCAAACCTACAAAACTATGAGAAACAATAAATTTTTGTTGTTTTAAATCACTACATTGTTTTCCTTCAAATTTTTATTTAAAGTCTAGTCAGTTAGCCTGAAGTGCAATATTGATTTCAGGAGTAGAATTCAGTGGTTCATCACTTACGTACAACATAAGTCACTACTACGTTTCAAAGTGAGTTGTTACATGGCACCAGATAACTGACACACAGTAGTTTGTTCATATTTATTGTTGAGTAGAATTTCATCGTATGGATATACCACAATATAATTTAGCCATTAACTTCCTTAATTGTTTTTTGTTTGTTTGTTTGTTTGTTTTGTTTTGGCTTTGGTTTTGACTATTCTGGAAGAGTTGCTTTGAGAATTCTTGAGCAGATTTTTTTATGAATATATTTTCATTTCCCTAGAGCAAATACCTAGGAGTTGAATTGCTAAGTTACACCCCATAAGTCTATGTTTAAACTACCAAATTTTCTCCAAAGAAGTTTTATCTTTATGTATTCCCAGCAGCAAAGTGGAAGAGTGACATTTGTCACAATGTTGTCCATCTTTTTAATTTTAGCTATTCCAGTTAGTGTAAATTGGTATCTCACTTTGGTTTTAATTTGCATTTCCCTGAGGACTAACAATGTTTAGCATCTTTTCATGTGTGTATTGGCCACTTGTATGATTACAATCATATAATTCGTTTCATAAAGCATCTTTTTCAATTTTTGCAGTTAAAAAATGACTTGTTCTTCTGTTACTGAGTAGTAGTAGGAATTCTTCATATATTTTGGATATGAATCTTTAGTGAGATATTTGTATGCAAATATTTTCTCCCAATTGTGGCTTGCCTTTTCATCATATTAGTGATCTTTTGATACAGAAGCTTTGAATTTTGATGGAATATATTTTATGATTATTACTTTTTGTCTGTCTATTAAATATTTGTCATCTCTAAGATCACAAGGATTGTCCATGTTTTTTTTTTCTGGAAACTTTAGAGTTTTACCCCTGAGGTGTATATATAAATTTATATTGAAAAATATATACATGTATGTATGTATGTGAATATTAGTATTCTGCTTCTCTGATTGAACCTGACCAGGGTAGCTTACACAGCGACTTAGATCTGTAGCAGAACCTATTCCTTTCTCAACTCCACTAAAAATTTCTAATATTTTAGGTTAATTGGGTGATATTGGTACACCCAAATGATGTATATTTTGTTTCCAAAACCCAAAGAGACCCACTGAGCACTGTGTCACTTTCTTAGGAGGCCCAGATGCAGCAACTTTCCTTCACTTTGGAAAAGACATGTCAACATGTCCTAGACTAGTGGACCTCTAGAAATCTCACAGAGGTGGCAAGCCCCTATATTTTCAGGGATTTATTTTACACTCTTGGGCATGCATGTGTATTAACAATTTTCCTAGGATAGTTGCTACTTCCTGCTCACCAACTGGCATGGTATCATGAATGTAATGAAACTATGTGATAAGATGTTCTATGAAGTGACTGGGGTCCCTGAAGACTAGATTATGACATACCACTAGAGACCTGACAGAGCTCCGAGCTAGGACTTTGAAGTTGTGCTATTGGCCCTGCCACCCAAAAGTAAAGAGTCCCTGTTGATATTTATTAATAGTTACAGATTTTTTTTTTAAAAAATGCAGTAACAAGTTCAATAGCTGCATACCATGTGCCAGGGGATGTGTTGATTTGCTCCAACAATGAAACATACTAAAAAACCAGGTGCAATTGGAGTCACCACCTGACTACAATAATCTACTATCACTTCCTGAATTTCATCTGCTTTCTGCAAAGGCAAAATAGATGAATGCAATGGGAATATTCTGGAAATCACCATCCTTCAAGGGAAGCTTTCAAGTCTTGGTGATGACACTCTGAATTTTTACTCTTCCAGTAATGCAGAGTTACTTCGAGTTTACAGTTTGGTAGTGAGGGCAATTCTAGTGGCTTCCTCTTGGCTAACTTTACTCCTCAAAGATCTAGAGAAAGAAGAACAAACCAAGCCCAAAGTTGGCAGAAGAAAGGAAACAACAAAGATTAGAGCAGAAATAAAGTTGAAAGTAGAGAAAAGTCAATACAACTAAGAGTTGTTTTTTTTTTTAAAGATAAACAAAACTGACAAATGCTTAATTTCTTAAGAAAAAGAGAAAAAAAAGATTCAAACAAATAAAATGAGAAATGAAAGAAGAGTCATTATGACTAACGATACAGAAATAACTACTATCATAAGAGACTACTATGAACAATTGTACACCAACAAATTGGATGACCAAGAAGAAATGAATAAATTCTTGGAAACATATAACCTACCAAAACTGAATCATGAAGAAATGGGAAGCCTAAACAGTCTCATAACTAGTATGGAGATTGAGTAGGTAATCAAAACATCTTCCAGCAAAGAGAAGTTTAGGACCAGATGGCTTCACTGATGCATTCTACCAAATATTTAGAAGTATAAACACCTATCCTTCTCAAACTCTTCCAAAAAATTGAAGAAGAAGAAACACTTCCAAATTCATCTTACAAGGCCAGCATTACCCTGATACCAAAGTCAGACAAAAAAACCAAAAGAACGGAAAACTATAGGCCAATATCCTTGATGAATACTGACACAAAGATCCCTAATATATTAGCAAATGAACCACAGTTTATTTATCCAATTCACCTACTGAAGAACACATTGGTTGCTGTCAAGTTTTGGCAATTATGAATAAAAGTGTCTGTACACATCTGTGTGCAGGCTTTTGTGTGAATATAAGTTTTCAACTCATTTATAAAAAATGACCAAACTCTCTTCTAAAGAGGCTGTATCATTTTGCATTCCCACTACCAACGAATGAGGGTTCCTGTTGTTCCACATCTTGGCCAATATTTAGTGTTGTAAGTGTTAGAGATTTTGGCCATTCTAAAAGGTATGTAGTGATATCTCATTGGGGTTTTTTATTATTATTTAAATTTTAGTTAGTTAACATACAGTGCAATATTGCTTTTAGGAGTAGAATTCAGTGATTCATCACTTACATATAATACCCAGTGCTCATCACAAGTACCCTCCTTTGTACCTATCACCCATCTAGCCCATCTCCCATCCACCTTCCTCCATCAACCCATAGTTTGCCCTCTATCATTAGGAGTCTCTTGTGGTTTGTTTCCTTCTCTTCTCTTCTGCCTCCCTTCCTATATTTTCATCTTTTTCTTTTCTTAAATTCCACGTATTAGTGAAATCATATGGTATTTGTCTTTCTCTGATTGACTTATTTCACTTAGCACAATATACTCTAGGTCTCCATCCACAACATGGCAAATGGCAAGATTTCATTCTCTTTCTTTATGTTTACTTATTTTTGAGAGAGAGAGAGTGTGAACAGGGGCAGAACAGACAGAGAGGGGGACAGAGGATCAGAAGCAGGCTCTGTGCTGAGAGCAGAGAGCCCAATATGGGGCTTGAACTCACGAACCATGAGATCATGACCTGAGCCAAGTTAGACAATTAACCAACAGAGCCACCCAGGCACCCCAACAGATTTCATTCTTTTTGATGGCTGAGTAGTATTCCATTGTATATACATACCATATCTTCTTTATTCATTCATCAGTAGATGGACATTTGGACTCTCACCATAGTTTATCTATTGCTGATAATGCTGCTATAAACATTGGGGTGCATGTACCCCTTCAAATCTGTATTTTTGTATCCTTTGGATAAATACTTAATAGTGTAATTGCTGGATCACAGGATAGTTCTATTTTTAGTTTCTTGAGGAACCTCCAATAGTTCTCCAGAGTGGCTGCGCCAGTTTGCATTCCCACTAGCAGTGCAAGAGGGTTCCCCTTTCTCTGCATCCTTGCCAACACCTGTTGTTTCTTATGTTGTTAATTTTAGCCATTTCTGACAGGTGTGAGGTGGTATCTCCTCATGACTGATTTATATTTCCCTGATGATGAATGATGTTGAGCATCTTTTCTTGTGTCTGTTAGCCATCTGGATGTCTTCTTTGGAAAAGTGTCTACTCATGTCTTCTGCCTCTTTCTTTCTTTCTTTCTTTCTTTCTTTCTTTCTTTCTTCTTTCTTTCTTTTTTATTTCTCTACCCATTTCTTAACTGGGTTATTTGTTTTCTTGAGGGTTGAGTTTGATAAGTTCTTTATAGATTTTGGATACTAACCTTTTATCAGATATGTCATTTGAAAATATCTTCTCCCATTCTGTAGGCTGTCTTTTAGTTTTGTTGTTTCCTGGTATCTCATTGTTTTAATGTGCAATTCTTTAATGACATATGAGTAGTATCTTTTCATTATTTATTTGACATCTGTGTATCTTCCTTGGTGATATCTATCAGTTCTTTTGCTCATTTTAAAAATTGGGTTGTTCATTTTCTTATTAAGTTTTAAGAATTAATTTTATATTTTTATTTTTTATTTTTTTTAAATCTTTATTTTCGAGAGAGAGACAGCATGTGAGCAGGGGAGGAGCAGAGAGAGAGGGAGACACAGAACGTGAAGCAGGCTCCAGGCTCCGAGCTGTCAGCACAGGCCTGATGTGGGGCTCGAACTCACAAATAGTGAGATCATGACCTGAGCCGAAGTCGGACACTCAACGAACTGAGCCACCCAGGCGCCCCTTAATTTTATATTTTAGATAGCTGTCCTTTATCAAATATGTCTTTTGAAAATATTTTCTCCTAGTCTGTAGCTTGTCTTCTCATTCTTTTGTAGAGAAGAAGAGTCTTTTACAGAGAAGTTTTAAATTTTAGTGAAGTCCACCTTATCAATGATTTCTTTCATGGTAATGTACCTAAAAAGTTGTCAAGAAATCCAAGGTCATCTAGATTTTCTTCTATGTTATCTTCTAGGATTTTTATACTTTTGTGTTTTACATTTAGGTCTATTATCCATTATGAGTTAATACTTGTGAAGGCTAGAAGTCTGTACATAGATTCGATTTTTCAGATGTGCATATCCAGTGGTTCCAGAACCATTTGTTGAAATGACTATTTTTCTCTATTGTATTGCCTTTGCTCCTTTGTCAAAGATCAGTTGACAATATTTATATGGGTCTATTTCTGGTGCCTCTATTGTGTTTCATGGTATATTTGTCTATTCTTTTGCTAATACCACATTTGATTATGGTAGCTTTATGTTCAATTTTGGAGTTGGATGGTGTCAATCCTTCAGCTTTGTTCTTCTTCAATATTGCATTGGCTATTCTGGGTCTTATGTCTCTTCATATAAACCTTAAAGTCAGTTTGTATGTATCCACAAAATAATTTGCTGGGATTTCAATTGGGATTATATTGAATCTACAGATCAAATTGGGAAGAAGTGATATTTTGACAAATTTGCATGTTCCTATCTATGAACATTAAATATCTCTCCATGTATTTAGTTCTTTTATTTCTTTCATCAGTTTCATAGTTTTCCTCATATGGATCTTGTGTATATTTTGTTAGATTTATATCTAAATATTTCATTTTGAGGGGGGTAGTGTAAATGGCATTGTGTTTTTAATTTCATATTCCATCTATTCATTGCTGGTACATAGGACAGTGATTTATTTTGTATATTGACCTTGCATCTTGCAGCCTTGCTGTAATCTCTTATTAGCTCAAGGACTTCTTGTTGAGTCTTTTGGATTTTTTGAATAAACAATCTTTTCTTTTAAAGGAAATTTAGTTTCTTTTCTCCAAACTATGGATCTTTTCTTTCCTTTTCTTGTCTTCTTGCATTATCAAGGACTTCCAATATAATGTTGAAAAGGAGTGGTGAGAGGTGACATCCTTATCTTGTTCTTTTTTTTTTTAAGTTTTTATTTAAATTCTAGTTAGTTAACTTACAGTGTAATATTACTTTCAAGTGTACAATATAGTGATTCAACACTTGCATACAACACCCGGTGCTTATCACAAGTGCATTTCTTATTTCCCATCATCTATTTTAATCCATCCTCCCACCTCCCTGCTGGTAACCATCAGTTTGTTCTCTATAGTTAAGGGTCTGTTTCTCTCTCTCTTTTTCCCCTTTGCTAATTTGTTTCATTTCTAAAATTCCACATATAAGTAATAGACTGCATGAGGTGTATGATAATTATGTAAAAAGCATTCACATTCTATAATTGTACTCACTGGCTTAATTTATTTTGTATACTTTTTCTGATTATTAAATAAAAGACAAAAATTTGAAAATAGTGAAAAGAAGAAAAAATTTAAAATTATTCAGAACCTCTCCACCCAGAGATCATCAAGTTTAACACTTTGGTATAATTCTTCTGATTTTTTAAAAAAATACATAATATTTGCAAATATATTGCAAATATATTAAAATTCACATATAGGTAATTTTGTTACACATGGCTTTACACTATGGATTTTTACAGTTAAAGGAGCCAAACTTTTTCTAAATAGCTTCTAAAACAAAATTTTTGTAAGGGTTTAATATTCTATCATATAGTTTTATTTTTTTTTTATTTTATTTTTTCTATCATATAGTTTAAAAAATCTTATTTAAAATTGATACGAAAAATCTAAAAATTTCTCTATTATTGTATTTTATTTTGTGTGTGTGTAATATATAATGCTGTGATAAACATCTTGAGATGCACACACACACACACACACACAAACTTATTCAAACTTATGTTTGTTTATTTTTTTAGTACAGATCACTAGAAGTGGAATTACTGACCAAGAGTCACAAAAATAGTTAAGATTGTTTATAGATTTTGCCAAATTTAATGATTCTTGAAACAATTTGGTTATTAGAAATTCCTTATACCACAAGAAGCAGTTCCTAGGGTAAAGGGATGAAATTAAAATTTTAGAGAGTAAAACTATGTAACACGATGGCAACACACTACAATGTTTGATTCAGCCAAGAAATATAAAGATTACGAAGAGTCTTTTTCACTAACCAGAGTGAGATTCCCCATGTGCCCTATGTTAGGTTGTTCTATTCTATCATCTATCTTCACATGATTATAAATGAAAACACTGGCTTCCTCTACAGTTTCCCTGAGTGCAGTTCTCTGAGAGTAGCTGTCTTATTAATCTGTTCAGGCATTTAACAAAATACCATAGATTGGCTGGCTTATGAACAAAAAACTTATTTCTCAGAGTTCTGGAGGCTGAAGTCTCAGATCAGGGTGACAGCACGGTTGAGTGAGAGCCTTTCTTTTGCTGGGATGCAGACTTCTCCTTGTTTCCTCACATGGTAGAAGGAAGCAAGAAAACTCTCTGGAGCCCCTTTTTATAAGGGCACCGACCCCATTCCTGAGAGCAGAGCTCTTATGACCTAATGATGACCTAATCACCCAAAGGTCCCACCTCCTAATATGACCACTTTAGGGGTTAGGATTTCTATGTATGAATTTAGGGGAAAGGGGACACAAACATTCAGTTCATGGGTGTGCCCTTTGTATATCAGTAGCTATTTGAATAACAATCAGGTGTTATTAGCTTAAGAAACTGAAGGTTTTAAAATAGAAATTTGTTATGTGTTTTCAGCAGCAAGCTTTGGAGAAATAAAGGAAACAAAAGACCATCTTTCTTTTCCGCACCCCAATCACAAATCAATCCTCCCTCACTGTTAACTGGGAACTTTTTTTCTAGCATATTAAGCCTTGGGGTTTAGAATAATGGCTTAGTTTGATTAATGAATCGGATTAGCCTGGGAAAAAAATTAAGGTGGAAGGCATTATTTATTGCCAGATGTATTTTGTTTTGTAAACGGAAATGCAAGTGAACTTCTTGTTCCATATACCTGGGGTGCTAGGAATCATTAATCACAGCCGTCTTCCCTACAGCTCTGGGTTCCCAGCAAGTGCTGGCATCCGAGGTCTGCATAGTCCACGAGACCACCTCTCAGATAATAACACCATTCTCAGCTCATGTTGATTACAAAGCCCAACATATTTTCATTTAGCTAGTCTCCTGGGAAAATTTTTTGTCCCAATTGTTTAGTACAATTTTCTTTATTGCTAGCCACCAGGCTGTTGTAGCTTAATGAAAGACAGAGTAAAGAGTTAGAAGATAAGTAATTTTTCACATAAGAAATGGTCTAGAAACATTTACAAATGGGAGCAATTTAGACCATATCCTTTCCTATGATTTCCAGCCAAGACCTGGAAGACCCGGGGTACTGCCTCTACAACTGCCCCCTGTTTCTTCTTGATTGTTTATTTCCCAGATGAAGGAATCAATAAAGTCAAATGGAATTCAAATGGAATAAATATTACTGCCTGAATCACTCAATTTTGGGTAAGCTCCTGAGGATTCTGCATTAAATGGTAGCCTTTGTCCCAGAAAAGAAAGTTAATGAAACTGGCCTGCAGCTTTCCCACAAAATGTCTATCTTTTTCCCAGAGCATGTTTTAGGAAGAAGTAAACATGGTTTGCCAGTTCCGAAGCTCCTGGCATTCAACAAAACCCTGCAGTAACCCCACATTTTAAAATATATTTCTTTCCTTGAGCAGTCTTTTACACCATTACTTCATTCCTTCAAAAGTAACCATGACTTTTTCCCTTTTCCCTTTTGCTAGGACCTGTGTGATCAATGGCTCTTCAAATATAAAAAGGTATCATTTGTCACCTCAGCAGAGACTGCATGTCGTTGTAGTAAACGCAGTGGTTTTCTACCAGATTTGCTGTGAGGTTAAAATGCCCAAGACTTAATGAAGCAAGTGGCATTATTGTGCCAGTATTTGAAATCTGAACAGATTTTATTTTAAGGGTAATTCTGAAGACTCATAATTAAATATGAAGAACATAGAAAGCACCAGAAAATTTAAAAATAAAATGAAAAGAAAGAAAAAATAACTTTAGAGGTCAACCTTTAACTTAGAAGAAACTTAGGTCCATGTGGACATTTATGTAAGTTTGTAAAAGTTTCTCCAAGCAAAGCTGAACATTTAGCCCATACAGTACCTTACTGACCAGTTGTCTTCTGCCTCGCTGATATTGTAAGTACTACTTCTCTCAGTTCCCGAGGGAAATCACTCACCTTATCTCCAGATTGTTTATTTTACTTAAGGATTTTATTTTCAAGTAACTTCTGTACCCAGTGTTGGCCTCGAACTCACAACCCTGAGATCAAGTCAGATATCCTACTGACTGAGCCAGCCAGGTGCCCCATTCCAGATTATTTAGCAGTCAAAGGCTGGATACAGGGAGGAACTGGGCTGGTTAAAGAATGCATGAGTCTCCTCTCCTCTGTCTAGCACCCTAGACATCAGGACACAGGCTGATGTTTGTCACCCAACCAATAGATCCCACACGGTCAGCCCTGGAACTGCCAACTGGGAGACTCATTTCTATGGCTATTCACTCACGGAAAGAGTTCTAGAAGACAATCACCTTTTCCAAAAAAGGTAGAAAGTGAATATAGGGGAAAGAATTGATCGAGTCCAGTAGTACCTAGTCTTTTGCCCTTGATCCTTGATCTTAGATAAAGCCTGCAACTGTGGAAGAAAGAAAAGAGCCATGTTAGAGGTAGTTTAGGTCTCTGGTCACAGCCTGAAGTTGCGTGACCAGTTCTGTGTTCTCTGCCCTGATGATCCCACTTCCAGTTGATGCTGGCTACTGCCAAGGGTCGCCTTAAAGTTTCACAATACACCTGTCTTCAGAGGCTATGAGGGTAGCCAATCATATACCTTCTGTAACCCCATAGAGTAGGAGAGGCTTGTTGAATCAGTTTTCTCTGGGATGTCCCTCAGGCTTAACTAGCCCTGAGGGGGAAAACCAGTACAATACCTGGAGACCACCAACTCGAACAAAAACAGAGAGCACATATAGGAACAAACGGTAGCAGAAAAATAAAAGTAAATAGCCAACAATTGATGGGTTTACAATTCGTAGATGAGTTGGGTTTTATATATATATATATAAAGAGCAAGAGAAAATTAGCCCAGTTTTTAAAAATTTTTACTCTAAAAACTTCAAAATGAACCCAGAGCATCTTAAAGTATATAGTTTAAGAGATTAATACTAAATATCCATTACAAATTAATGGATTTAATGATTAATATAAAAACAAGAGCTTAGTATTCACAATGAATTCTTTTGAGTGCTCTACATGAGGCTCACCTCTGAGTTCCAAACAGATGACAAAATATACACCATTAAAAATAACATTGTTTAGCCTATTTACATCAGTCATACAACTGCTGAAGGCAGTTTTCTGCTGGGTGTGCTCTGGGTACTGAGATATTATGTAACTGGATGCATGTATTTTTCTTCACACCAATGGGTCTAGACCGTTTTCTCTAAAGATATTTGCTTATTCTTCATTCCTTTCAATGTATAGCATGATTTATGATATATGCTAAGAAGGTTATCTACTTTGCAAGTTATTCCCAGCATTCCCGTGTCACTTGGAAACCAGATAGCCTCTTCCCACTGCCAGAGGGAAGGTACACCAGGAAGACAGGCTCATTTGACATTCAGCATTGGAAAGATATATTTTCTGCATGAAAACTGCATTGTATTTCCAAGCCAAAAAAAGCTTCTGTATTATCTGCACAGGCTTGTTCACGTTGCCGTTCATTATTGGAAGAATGGAGACCTGACTATAACTTGTTGCATTTCACTCAGGCTTTGGGAAGCTTAAAGAAATGTTAGTTATTTGAGATGTTAAATGATAAAAATGTAGCTTAAAAATTTTTTTTTGAACATTTATTTATTGTTGAGAGAGAGAGGCAGACCACGAGTGGGGGAGGGACAGAGAGAGGGAGACACAGAATCTGAAGCAGGCTCCAGACTCTGGGCTGTCAGCACAGAGCCCAACACGGGGCTTGAACCCACGAACCACGAGATCATGACCTGAGCTGAAGTCGGACACTTAACTGACGAAACCACTCAGGCGCCCCAAGAGGGACTCTTGAAGGGGAACTCACTGTACGGTCTTCTGGATGGGTAATCTATGTTCAATATAGAAATTCCAGTTTGGCATGGAAGAGGGTCGATTTTGAAGAGTAGTTGAAAATGGCTCCTTCTTATCTACCCACCCAAGTATTGGGGCATCCTTTGGGAGCAAAAAACATGTGAATATAACAATAGAGTCCTAACTGTGGCACCCAAGATTAGGGCATCCTCCCACCACCCGGAGTAGAGCATTTAAGGAATGGAACTGTTCTCCCTAAATTACCTATTATAATATTTTTGGACTTTTTAAAGCAGCGGAATTCATTAAATTTTCCTACTTTCCTTCCTGAATCACTGGCCAAGATTTCCTGCTTCTGCCCAATCAGGAATTTTGAAGTGTCCCTGCAGCTTAATTCTGGGAATATGCATTGTAATTGCCGCAGATTTCTTTTGTCTTTTGGGGGGATGTGGGAGTTTGTTTTGCAGCAAAATCCATTGCCTTTTTCAGGCTTTCTCTCGATCTTGCTCTTTCCCCTTCTGCTCAAATTTTAATTGCTTGAGTGCTAGAACATTGTCTTGGGTCCCCTTCCTGGCAAACTCTTTCACCTCAATGCTTTGTATCTTTGACTCTCAAAATGAGGTCTCTAGGGCCTCCTTTCTGAGCTTCTGACTGCATATAAAACTGCTTACTTTACAACTCAGCTTGAGTATCTAAGAGGCATTATAAATCAGAACTATCCAAAACAAAACTTTATTCCTACATTCTCAAGTCACACTTGTTTCTCTTCTCTGACTTTCCTATCTTAGTGAAAGGCATCACCATTTATCCAATTGTTAAAAATAAATAAATAAATAAATAAATAAACAACCAACTAGGAGTTGTCCTTCATTTCTTTCTTTATTTCATCTATCATATGTAAACCAACAGCAAGTTCTGTCAGCCTCCATAAAATGCCCAGTGTGTCTATTTCTCTCTGCTTTCTTAATGGCCAGTGTTATACTATCTTAATCCCACCCAAATGATAGCTCGCTGGAATGATCCTAGTTGCCTCCCATTGGCCCTCTTGTTACTCTCTCTTGCCTCCTTTCACCAAACACACAAAAACAACTTTTTAAAAATTAGATCATATCAAACCTGTTTAAAATCTTCTAATGGCTCAAATGTATCACTCAAATATCACTTTCTCAGTAAGGTATGCCCTCACCACCTTTTGTAATGATGCCTGACCCCTTTGGTGGCCCTTTATCATACTACCACTTTATTCTCTTTATTATACTCAATTCTGCTAGTATTATTTTTAGTCTGTTGTGTATTTGTGTATTGTCTGTTCTCCACTAGAACATAAAGGTAGGGTAGTTTGACTTTCTTGTTTGGGGAATATCACAATACCTTAGCATAATGCTTGAAAGATAGTTGGGTTTTCAAGGGACAGTGGTTACATGAGTGAAAGAAAATCAAGAAGTCCAAATACATAAACAAAACAAAACAAAACAAAAAACAACAACAACAACAAACCTCAGAGCAAAGTTGCTCTGGTTGAATAGAGCTGAGGGTGGGAATGAGTGGTGGTGACGTAGATTGACCCCTACTTGACTTTCTCCTCTAGTTGTTCTTGAGACTCCTTAGAGAAGAGTGTGAAAACCAGGGAAGGTGTGGGGAGGGGAGGAGCCAGCAATCTGGAGCTGTCTTGGTCAACTATTTTAAAAAGAGTTTTAAAATATCACTAAAATGACTCAGTAAAAATAGTAGCACTTAACTCCAGTGTTTATTCATAGCTCCGTATATGACTTGCAAAATGTATATCTCCCATTGATACAGTGGCCTCAATTAGTAAAGAGCAAAACACAAAAACTCCCTTTGCTGCAGCCAAAACATATTCGTTGGATAGTTCCGTGGTAAGCGTTTAAACATTGCTTAGGGCAGCCATCAGCCAGGCCACCAGCCTTCAAACTAATCAGCAAACAGTCCCCAAAATTGACACTCAGTAACATTGGGAAAACAAATTATACACACGGTATTGTCATTTGGGATCAAATTGTTTACCACTGAAATTGTAAACAATTCACCTCCCAAGAAGTTCTCTGATTTAGAAAACTACATGTAATACACTTCTTATCTGAATATTAATAAAGAGATTATAATTATTAAGAATGGGATATGTGATTTTAATAAATGAGATGTATAATTATAAGAAAAGGAGTTAATTTCTCCTATCATCCAAAAATAAATTGCCAACATTTAAAAAAATATTGATTTGTAGGGCTACTTTTCCCAAGGCATTTATACGTCTTGACCTTACCTGAAATAAATGAATGATATTCTCATGGGAATATGTTTTTTCTGACAAAAACCCTATACTTCTTTAAGCCATCATGACACAGAAATCCTGCACAGATGGTGAGACTCCCTCACAAGCCCCAAAGCTCTATTCAGCTCCTGCTTTAATGAAAGAACTAATTACTTTAGATCGCAGACTTCCTGGTTGCTCTTGAGAAGCTAATATTTAGGATGAAAAATAAAAGATTTCCAAGGAATTTTGTACTTTAAATTTTTGGGAACCATTTAAAAATTACGCTTAACTAATTCCAAATTACACTTATTTAAGTTCTGTACCAGCAAGAGTAGAGTGACAAGTATTGGGAAACAGACCCATGCCTTGTAAGCATAGGGACAATACAAATATTGATTTGTTGACTGCTAAAAGTAGGAAAAGAAAAGAAACTGAGAAAGAACAAACCTAGACTTTTCAGCACAAGATACCAAAAACCAACCTCAGACTGACTTAATCCTTACCGAGGCATTTATTGGCTCTCAGCACTGAAATCCCAGCTGTAGAGCATTTTAAACACAGCTGGAATTAGGGGCATAAGGGATGTCACGGGGTTCAGTTTCTCCTTATCTCTTAGTTTTTCCTGCACTGTGGTGACTTGATTCTCACCTCCACCTGGCAGAGAGCATGGGCAGCTAGCTTCCAGCTTCCCACTGGTTTTAATACTAGCCTGTGTGAGTGGAGAATGGCATTTGCTTCTCCCTCTCCTGTACCACCAACAGTGTCAGTGGGTCTTATTGGCTCTCCCTGAACCAATCACTGCAGTCCAGGAAATAATAGCACAGGTCAAAGAGGACTGCTAAGAGCTAAGAAAAGCCAGCCTTGCGCGGGTCAAAGTTACAGGAGGGAAGTTACAGCCCCAAGGAAGAATAATGTGATGAAGCTCTTGGGAGCAAGGCTTTGTGAACTTGTGTAAATTTCTTGATCTGAGCCTCGTTTCTTCATGGATAAAAATGCCTATTTCATAGTATTAAAACCGTTAACTAAGATAACGTAAATAAAACATAAATAACAGAACAGTCGACAATAAATTTTAAAGGGGAATTAATTCTTACTCTATCTCCTTCCTGGCTTTTGAGTCTATAAGCATAAGCAGCAATGACCATTATCACCACTAGGTGGCAGTCGTGTGCTGGAAGGTAATGGGCTGGCCTTTTGGTTAGTGGAAAATTAAGAATTGGCTGAAATGAGGATTGGCAGTTGGAGGAAAGCGTGCGTCCAATTCCTGCTGCATGGAAAGCCGACTGTGTGACCTTGATCAAGGACTGAATTGATCTCTGGCCTGAATTTCCTCAAGTAAAACTCAGAGACCAATTCTCCATTTGGCTTTTACCTTTTTTTTTTTTTTAATTCTATAAAAAGTAAATCTTGTGTTTCATAGTAAAAACTGTGACTATAATCTTGGAAGCCAAAAAAAAAAAAATGCTCCAACAGTCTTGGTTGTTAATATACGCTTGTTTTAAAATATGACTGTATGAAGCATAATCCATTCATTTATTGCTAAATTGTTGCTACCCCAAGAGGGCTGGAAGAGTTCATGTAATTTTGTAAGGTGATTAATGGGCTCAGGGAGATGCTCTGGAGTTATACACAGCTCAGAAAATTGTCCTCTGAGGCATGCAATTTGGAAACCTCACTGTTAAAAAAAAGTCTCACTGAGCAGGCTTCAAAAGTATTTTCAGTCATGTAATTATGTTTTAATGCTAGGTTCTTAAAGTGACTTGGAAAAGAAGAAGCAGTTCAGAAAATTTCAGGTCTGAAATGTGTTGGAAGTATCTGGGGCAGCCTGAGGATGAATCAGGAAATAGTGATTTAATTGGGCTTACAAATGAGAATGACTCTCTACTTTCAATCAAACCTTATAACAAAGTTGAAATAAGATGATGTGATAAAAGTTACCATTTGTCTGGTATAAAATATTGGGGTAGGGTATTGTATTCTTTAATATGGAATTCTTTACTACAGGAAGTTATATGCTGGCCCCACCTTGGTTAGTATAAAAATCCTTGCAAAGGAGACCCAATTGAAATTCTGAGGCTGTTCACACGTTTCTACATTCCATGGAGATGCGGAACAGCCTAGTCTGAACACTTGACCTTTATTTCTCAGCATGCCCTTTTTTTTTTTTTTCCTCAGGATAAAGCCTCCTGAATTTTTAAACCTGGAAGGTGTGGTGAGGATTTGTTGGAGAGGTGTGGATCCAATAAGTTTTCAGGTTTCCTTCATTCTTTGTAAATCCAGACTGTGCTTTACACAGTACCTTATAAAAGGGGTATTTTTGTTGTTGTTGTTATTTTATTGTTGTAGAAGCATGGAAAGAATAAGAGCTGTTTTGGTTTTACCTCTCTTTTTTTCCTCCCTATTTAAAGGAGGTAGCCAAGACCTGAAGATCTTTTGCTTCTGGGTGATTGCTGGGGGTCTAAGCAGAAAGCCCAAGCTGCTTTAAGGCCCCAGTAATGCTTACTATACAGCATGCTGAGCCCTGCTCCCAGGGTTTCTAATGCAGCAAGTCTGGGGCAGAGTTCAGGGACTGGCATCTCAAATCCTAAGTCTATCTTTAATATTGATGCTGCAGGCCAGGACCACGCATTTGAGAACTACTGCGTTAAGGTAATCTTTCTTCCTGGCAGCCCGGATATGTCCCTTCTGTTTCAGAAGCCTGAGCTTATTGAGAAGGTCATGCCGGGGAGTGTGTCAAATTGTGGAGAAGGGATGGCAAATGTGTCTGTTGAGGGAACAAGGAAGCTCTTGAAATGGAGGGAAAGGACATTCCCAAAGCCCAGGAAAAACATGGAAGTCTGTAGATCTTGGACTTCTTGAGGATCAGGGCCAGTCTTTACTCATGCCCCGGGTCTGGGCTGAGCTCAGGTGACAATGGGGCTTGAAGGAAAGCTGCTTGGCCAAGAACCATGCAAGTTCACTCCTCAGATGGACCTTGGACAGTGACGATATGAACCACGTGGAACACAGAGAGACTCACTAATTTTCTGGGCATCAAATAGACCTTCCAGATTTTTATGTTAACCCTGAGAGGAGAGGACACAAATAACTGAATTTCTTGCCAATGCTTTGGCACAGATTGAATTTGATTTGAAGAGAATAGATATTTCTTGCCTTCCCAGCTTTGAGAAAATGCCACACCCACCACATGGATTTCTGACTTGTAACAAGATAATCCACATGTAAGTATTTGAGGCTTCAAACCAAGTTCAGACCCTGCTATGGTTTGAACTCTATGGTCACTTGGGGGTGGGGGGAGGGACCTTCTTGGCACAGCTGTGTGATTCTTGCCCTGCCTAACACCTGGCGGCTGAAATCCAGCCAGGCTGTGAGCAAAGAATGACTTTGTCTAGTTTTCAAGTGGACATGCACAGGTCCTGTATAACGTTATTACACCCTGGGAGTATACTACCCCTTGGGCATTTTCTTGTCCACTTTCATGTGGTTTCTGCTTTTCACTGTCCTAACAAATAGCCTTGCACATTTCTCCTGCCCATGGAGATACTTTTAAATTAGATATTTAGCAAGGGAAGTGCTCAGCTACCTGAAATTTTCATTTTCACTTTCCTCACAGAAATTCTGCCAATTAGAGATACAGGGAGTATTAGAAGCCATTTGTTTTCTCTAAAAAAATTTTTTTTTTAATTTTTATTTATTTTTGAAGGAGAGACAGAGCATGAGTGGGGGAGGGGCAGAGAGAGAGACACACACAGAATCTGAAGCAGGTTCCAGGCCCTGAGCTGTCAGCACAAAGCCCAGCACAGGGCTCAAACCCACAAGCTGCAAGATCATGACCTGAGCCAAAGTCAGATGCTTAACCCACTGAGCCACCCAGGTGCTGCTATTTTCTTTTTTTAACAAAGACTTGTTAGTGTTCGGGCCTTCATGCAGGGGTATAAATTAGTCCACACATATGGCTTTCCTCTAACTTCCAGTTGAGATATACTGTCCTCAGCAAATGGAAGAAAAAGCAGAGGAGGATTATGCTTAAAATAGGTACATTTGGAGTGGAGATTGGGGTGATATGCCTGGTGGCTTATGTTACATAAAGGCACTGATTTCTTGAGGGGGTGAGCACAGAGAAGGGATGTTAGAAGATAGAAAATTGTCAAGGATTAGCCTGTATCTCAAAATTATAGCTCAGCCCAATCCCATTTCCTGCTAAGAAAGAGGGAAAAACACCCACTTTCTTCTCCCTGTGACCCAGGGAGCAGGTGATATGTGTTAAGCCTCCTTCTGGGTTAAAGAGACTTTGCAGGGGATGACATGGGAATTTAAATATCATCGCAGCATTATTTCTATAGGAAATGGGTTTCTTTTTCCAAACGATTGATTTAAGTATATGCTTTCGGTCCCTGACTGCTTATCAGGAGGATGCCGTCTATGGTTACAAAGCTCAAACTTGAAGGACCCTGGCTATCTGACTTCAGTAAGCACAATTAAAATGGCTTAGCTGAGAGGAAACCCTGTTTGAAAATTTCTGAGAGATGCTGCAATATGTGTTTACTGCAATTCTTGTGTTGGGGTGGTTTGTTGTCATTTTCAAAGCGAGGCTGTTAACATTATTATGTGCCCTGTCTTTTTTCTCTGGGGCAGCTCTGCGGAAAACACAGCCGGCAATCTCTGGCCACCCTGGCTGTCGCAAGGCGGTGGGAGGGGGTCGCACCGCCAGCTGCAGGAACTGCTAAATTCCTGACCTGGTTTTTGAGAATATTCAAGGACAAAGCAGGGACACGCAGTCTCGCCCTGTAGCCTAGCTAAATAAGACTGTGTTCCTTTTATCATTTCATTTTAGCAGCATTTGTTTGAGCAGCAGGTGAAGCGCCTTTCAAAAGACTGTCATCTCAGAGGGAAGTCATCTGTTTTACATTAATTGTCCATTAGTCTCCAAGCCTCCATCCATTAAAATCCTCAGCCGCTCATTATGTATATTGTGCCCGAGTCCTGCTGTCAGCTTGCAATGCAGGGCTGTTTTTCCACATCTGACTTAATTGCTCTAAGTGCCTGTTCCTTTGAGAGAGCGTTGAGGGTACCAATTAATGCTAACTTTCTTTCCTTGGTAGGTTGAACAGATAAGCCACGGTGAGGACAGTTCAGCTGCTATTTGCGCTAATTTATTAGAGGCCATTTTGCTTTACACTCACACAGTGGGTATTTTACATCTATCCTGCTCTGTTGGCCTGAAGACTGTTAGGTATGTTTTCTATGGTGAAAATGCTCCATAAATTTACAAGCCATCCACGTTATTGTGATGAGGGGTTTAAATTCCATTTTCTTCTGATTAATTTAAACATGTAATTTTTAAATGCATATGGCACTCCGAAGAGCAGCTTGGATGAACCTGACTTTGTTGATGGAAAAATTAAGCTTTCATCCTTTTAAATCACAGCTCTAGGGGTGGCGGCAGAATAATTTAATTTCTGCAGCTGCCTTATTATAACTAATTCACCTAACTTTAGCCCCGTAGCTGCTGTTTTGAAAAAACACATTTAAGAGGAGAGAGGGAAAAATCACTAAGGTAACCAATCTTAGAGTAGTTGTTAGAAATTTTTGATAGGCATGGATGCAAATAAAAGTATGTGGGACTGAGAAAGAAACAGATTAACAGATTATCTTCAACTCTATAGATATGCTAGAAAAACATCATTCTATTTATTCTTTTATTTTATTCTTTTTTAAAATTTATTTATTTTAAGAGAGACAGAGACAGCCCGAGTGGTGGAGGGGCAGAGAGAGGGAGAGAAAGAATCCCAATCAGTCTCTGCACTGTCAGTACAGAGCCCGATGTGGGGCTCAAACTCACGAACTGTGAGATCATGACCTGAGCTGAAACCAAGAGTACAACACTTAACTGACTGAACCACTTAGGCTCCCCATCTTTTGTTTTATTCTTAAGTTTTGATTTCTTCTTTTACAAAATTGTACCATATTCCCACTTACTATTGCATTTTTTACATTTTCTTAATTTTAAAAATAACTAATTACCGTAAATTTCTTTCAAGGTATCATGATATTGTGCCTATGAATTCAGATTCTAAACAATGACTATTGTCATTAATAGATTTTATTACAGGCTTTAAAATCTTTGCCAGAGTTTGGTTTCATCTTATAACTGAGCTTGTTAATAAATGGCTCTGTTAATATCTGGTAAGTACCTATGTACTGATTTGCTTGATTACATTTAAGCCATATCAGAAAAAGTGGAGGAGAAAGAGAATACAAATGCATCCGGACTGATTTAAAGTACAGGATATATTGGAAATCAGACAGAATTTTGTGTTTTCTATTTCTTGAACACTGTTGAGAAAATATCCACTTTGCCATCAGCGAATTATTTAGAACAAAAATGAACAACCACTCTGGGAAACATTTAAACTGGGTACGGTCTGCCTCAGAAGCTCTCTGCCTTCCTTCCAAGGAGGCTGGCCCAGCAGTACCCTCCCCAGTGCTCTCTCCTCTCCTTCCCCTTCCAGGGCCAGTCCTGCATAACATCTCAGATGGCCCTGGTTAGTAACAAGATATTAGCTAAGACAATGATAAGGTTTAGGATTTTGATGCTTTCAGAAGGTTCGCCTCTTCATCTTCACCATCATCTTCAGTCAAGATTTTTGAGCAGGCTATACAGAGCATGGGGGGAGCCTTGAGAAGTTACATCATCACAAATGGTGACCTTCCCCTTCTTGATGGACTAGCTCCCCAAATTCTACAGGTTTTGTTTCTGCATCACAGGCATAAAGGGTAGCCTCATCCTTTTGTCTGTATCACCCCCCAAGTCACAGGAGAGTCTATTTCTAGAAAATTTCTTTAGGGGCGCCTGGGTGGCTCAGTCTGTTAAGCGTCCGACTTCCGCTCAGGTCATGATCTCACGGTCCATGAGTTCAAGCCCCGCGTCGGGCTCTGTGCTGACAGCTCGGAGCCTGGAGCCTGCTTCGGATTCTGTGTCTCCCTCTCTCTCTGACCCTCCCCCGTTCATGCTCTGTCTCTCTCTGTCTCAAAACTAAATAAACATTAAAAAAAATAAAATTTCTTTAATAGTTCATCCCATCTGTAGGCTATTCCTTTAAAAACCATATCAGCTTTTTCTCTCAACAATTTCCAGGAAGAGAGTTTTGGAAAATAACGAAATTGTCTAACGAATTCAAAAATATATTAGGGATTGAAAAACACATACACATACACATCTCCTTGCCCTTCAAAGGCTCCTTGATTCTAGTTAGCTTTCACAGTGTGGTTTGTATTAGCCAATGATGATTAGACTAGAGTAGCAGAATTGTAGGATGCTGGTACAGCTTTATTTTGATTCTGAGTCATCATCTTTTATATCATCGTCTTTGTTACTGTTTCATTCACCTGGGGAAGTGATGCTTCTTTTTTTAATGTTTATTTATTTATTTTGAGAGAGAGAGAGAGCATGCAAGGGAGGGGCAGAGAGAGAATCCCAAGCAGGCTCTGTGTTGTCAGTGCGGAGCCCAATGTGGGGCTCAGTCTCACAACTGTGAGATCACCACTTGAGCCAAAATCAAGAGTTGGACACTTTACCAATTGAGTAACCCAGGTGCCCCTGGGTGTGCTGCTTCTATATTATTGTGATTCTGAATTTTCATCCCAGTGTTTTGCTTCAAAGTCTGCTCTTATATGTGGGATCTTGCTGGAAAAGATATTTTTCCCAAGGTCTTTGCTCAGGGGTCAAGCCTTGACTAACCCTTGAGTAACTCCCAGGTATCCGATTATTAAAACACTTCTGATCTGTTCCTCACCCATGGCAGACACACCATAGGATAACCACTCATGAGTGGTTAACTCCCTTATCATGAGTATAGGTGAAACCTGTGATCTGCTTCTACCCAATAGGATATGGCAAAAGTGTTGGATATCACTCTCGTGATTATACTATTTTATATGGCAAAGGTGAAGGGATTTTGCAGATATAATTAAGGTTGACTTAAGGTCATCAGTTGACTTTATTTTTTATTTATTTTTGTTTTTATTTTTTATTTTAATTCCAGTATAACTAACATGTAGTGTTATTAGTGGACTTTAAAAGTTAAACAAAAGTGAAGTTCTCCTGGGTGGGCCTGGCTTAATCAGCAAACCCTTTGGGTCTTCCCTCAAGTTAGAGACTTGAAGTAGCATCTTTCCATTGTTTGCTTTGATGAGGCAAGAAGCTATGAATTCTACAGCCATCAGGAAGTGAATTCCGCCAACACCCTGCAGGAGCTTAGAAGCACATCCTTTCCTAACTGGGTCTCCAGATGAGAATACAGCTCAGCTGACACTGATTCCAGCCTTTGTGAGGCTCCGAGCAGAAAACCTAGTTAGGCCACGCCCCGATCCCTGACTCACAGAAGGTGTGAGATAATAAATGGGTGTTGTTTGAGGCTGCTAAGAGTGAGGTAATTTGTTATGCAGCAATAGAAAACTAATACACCCTTGTAATAAAAATATTTCGTTGTTTTTATTACCCGGTATTCCTCCTATCACTATTTACATACGTTTATCTTTGTACATGGACTATATACAAAATCTTCTTGCACTTTGTTGCTAGAAAATGTATCCTAGTCACACCCCAGGCTCGAGAGATGACTTATATGTAACTCTTGTCTCCTACAGGCTTTGCTGCCAGAGAACCTGAGAGCATATTTGGTGATTAACCTTAGGAATAGTTCCTTTCAAGTACCCGGACACACGCGGTCCCTTTGCTACCTCTACTTCAGCAATTCTCGAACATTTCATTTTTAGGACCCCTTTCATCCCAAATTACTAAAGGCCTCAAAGCGATTTTTTTTATGTGAGTAATGTTTATCATCTACTATAATTGAAATTAAAATGGAGCAATTTTTAAACATGAGAATACACAAGCACACATTCCATGAAGCTGCCAGAGCAATGACATCATCGCTCAGTAGGAAGCCTCTGGAAAACCCCACTGGTCACTTGTGAGAGACTGAAAACAAAAAGCTAAATAACATCAGAGTATTATTATAACTTGACCTTGTGGAACTAAAAGGGTCTTGGGGATCCCCAGAGATCCCCAAGCTGCAATTTGAGAACCCCTGCTTTATATTTTCAGTTTTACCTTTGTTCTGGTTTACATTGCATTAAATTGTCCCCACTTCCATTGAGATATAACTGACATATCCTATTGCATTAAATTGTATTAAGCAAACTCAACTAAGTTCATGAAATATATGAGGTTAACATTTTTAAAAATGAAAACAATGAAAAACCTAGCTGTGTGATTGTGTTGGTTATTCCTCTCATGTCACGTAGATATATCATCGGCCCTTCTCTGCTCAGCTCTGTGCCTGGAGGCTGACTTCTACAGACTGCATAAAGGCTCCTGGCCCTCTGGCTTCCAGACGGGCTTGGCCAGTGGGAGGGTAGGAGGAGAGCAAGGTTGAGGGCATGCATTTATGTCTCATCCCTGCTACATGGCCGTTTTGACAGGCAACCCCTCTGCGGTGGCCCCAGCTCTTAGGGATTCCTTCCTAAAATTCCTTCCCTTCCCCTTCAGAGTTGGGGTGGCAATGGTTTCTTGCTGCTCTTAGTCCCTGGGTGTCTCACCACATCTGTTGGCTTCCCTAATTCTGCCCACATTCAATCCATTACTTTATGTTTTTTTTATTTTAAACTCTTCTGATTATTCTGTTTCCTGAGGGGTCTGGCTAATAGGGTGACTTTAGACAAGTGCCCACAGCTGGCAGGTCCTCTGTTGATTTATCTGCAAAATAAAAAGCCTGCGCAGCATTTCCCACAGGGGTTTCCGCACATAAGTGTCATATATTCCAGTTTGTATTCTGTGATCAAGTATGTTTGGGAAACACTGAATATAATGTCCCTTTTGGATAGCCACTATACACACACACACACACACACACACATATAATTTTAATTAAACTTTAAGCTACATGTAACTTGAACTCATGACCCCAAGATAAAGAGTCGCATGCTCTACTGACTGAGCCAGCCAGGTTTCCCTCCATAATGCAATTAACTGTGAACCACTGCTTTTACAGAACATCTAATAGCATCTAGTAAAACAGGACCAGGTCATCTCCAGGTCTGCCAGGACTGCCATTGTCTCATTATATGGAAAGGTCTCTGTATGCACAATATTAATGGTAGGAATATTTTCTGGTTGTCCCTCTATTTTGAAACCTAAAACACTCTTACCCATTGGGCTTAGCTTGCTTCAACCACAGTAATGGTGAACACCTAGCTCCAGCCTCACTCTAGAATGTTCAAGAAATCTGTGAGAGGATGAAATCACTCCAGCAGGTCCACCTAGGGACTCCTTCCCTTCCATTCATCCCCATCCTCCCAGCTGGCACCTGGATAAGGAGGTATAAGTGGAAAATGCACCAAAGCCAACTTGTGGAGGTTACTGAAGATGGACTTCTACCTCTGTGACTCTGTACCTTGTTGAGCTTCTCTTCTGATGGCGACTTTATCGAGGTAAATAGGTATTCCTCTCATTACAATCAGGATTGAAAGTGGAATTCCTGAAATAGCTGAATGCAAATGTATATGAAGTACAATGGAATCCAAGTACAGTTGAATGTGGTGGTGCAAAACAAGGTTTGAGTCCTACAGAAATTCCTCAGAAGTCTGTAGTTGTCATGAATAACATGGACTCCTGGCCAATCTTAGGGTTTCTCCTGGCTTCCTTTTGTAATAAGTAGTTACCCTCTTGACTCCTTTCTGGAAACGGCAACTTATTTCTTATTGCCAAAGCCCCAGTATCAGGGTGACACCAATGTGACACAAAGGTGGGGACCTATCCCCAGGCCGAGGGTTAAATCTGGGTTGAACTAAGCCAGTTTGTCTGGTCCAATTCTCTTTCCAATGATAGGTTTCAGAGTGGGCTTGTGACCCACCTGTGGCTAGAGGGACATGTAAGAGGAATGGTGTGTTGAATGGACTTTGGGGAAAGTGGTCCTTGTTCCTAAGAAAACATACACCAGAAGCCTGCTCCCTTTTTGCCACCCAATGATGCTTCATTTCTAGATGTCTCACATGGGAAGGCTTCAGCCATCTTACTTCCACGAGGAAGCTATCCTGAAAATGGATGCTGAGAAGAGCAGAGCAGGCTGTGGGAGGAACTTGGGTGGGTCCATTACCACCTCTGTGCATACATTCCATTCCTGGTAGTTTTAGCCAGCTTCTTCTGTCTCTTCAAGCTCAGAAGTTTCTGACAGATGCCCTTTTAATGGAACTATTCATGGCCATTATTTTCACCCTCAAATTCTTCCCAAGAGCCCCTTGCGAATGTGCAGGAAGCAGCAGAAACTTAAACACCGCATTTCTGTGTTCACAGGCCTCCCTCCCCTGGTGCCCCAGGCACACAGTGACCGTATGCCGTGGCACTGCCCCTGGCAGAATGGTCTGTCACAGCAGCTCAGGAATGCGGTCAGGGAGGACAGCACTTGTCTGGGAAGGACATCCACTGAGCATTTCTGGCAGAAGATTTTGGAAAGAAAGACAAACTCACATAATTTCCATGCTTCCAACAGATTCCCTGACCAAATCTTCCCTTGGCACACACTTTTAGTTATTGTGCTCACACACACATTTTCATGTATGCATGAAATGCCGTAACTATATCCCTCTTTTATCTGGAACTATTGGAAGGTGAAGACTTCATCTGTGATATGTGTCCTCAGTATTTAAGACACTGAGATGTACGTGATGGGCATTCAAGAAATACTTGAATTCCCACATGTTTGTATTATAAGGACAGATCTTCCTGAGAAAATGAACCCTTGGCCTCTGTATCAGTCAGGGTTCAATCAGGAAAACAGAAACCACACTAAGTTTTTCACTGAGACATGAGAAAGGAGTTAAGGCTTACACACCATTAGAAGGGCTATGTAGGTAAGGGTAGGTAGGTAGGCAAGGGGCAGGAGGCTCTGGGGACATCTGGGAGTGCAGGGATCTCAAGGGAAACTTGGTCTGCTGAAGTGATTAAGCTGCCCCTGGCGAATGTTTCTCAGGAGCCCCCCCCTCCACACACACACACACACACACATTCCCCAGACACCAAGGATCTGAGGCACTTCCTGCCTGTAGCTGGCACCAAAGGAAACTGGCTTCTCCATCTTTACTGCCTTGGTTGTCTCATGGGGGTGCCTCTCACTGGCCAAATCCAAACTGGAGGAACACAGGGAGAGAACTTCTGGGGAATGAGGTTCCTGGTTTTCCGCGGAGACACAGAGGAGAGTTGGGAAAGAGGGCATATGTATCACAATGAAGCTAAGTTGTCAACAGACCACCGAGCCATCCCCACCCATACATTAATAGGAAGTAAAATCAAAACAAAAGCAAAGAGCAATTGATGAACAACTGTCTTTAAATTATACCAAGGACATGAGAACTCTGGCAAAACGCTTTTGATATTCAGTTAATTGGGGTATCAGGCGCCTGGGGTATGACGCTAGAGCCAGATATAGCAGCATCCATCTCACTGGCACTTTCTTTAGAAGCTTGAGATCTGGAGCAGCTTTCTGAAATCTGCAGCGCTAAAAGCTGATACAATTCAGTGAAAAGGCTACACATTTGCTTGCAGCAGCCTTAAGTACATAGTAAAATGACAGAAGCAATTTCAACTAAGAAATTAGCAAACTTTCTCCTCTTGATTTAAGAAGGAAGAAATAGCTTTGGGGGAAAGTGGCAATGCTTCTAAATTTACACAGGCGTTCACACCTACACACTTTCCTCCTCATGATCATCACATTTAGAGCTAACCTGCTTTTCTAAGATGAGCCTGGGATGTGGGAGAAAGAACAGCTAATTGACCAGAAACTATATGCAGGAAGACAAAAGCCTTTGTATTATGCACCAAAGACTGTGGTGTTTCTGGAGGAAGCCTGATGCTTTGGTTAAGAGAAAGGCTCAGTTAGGGACCCAGCCTCCAGGAAGCCTCCAGAGAGAAATCTGCAATCCCTTCAGTGCAGGAAGGAACGTCCTAGGTTCTTGCATTTCCTGCCAACACAAAAAAGCATCGGGAAGTGAGAGGCCCGGAAAAGCCGATACGGATATATCCACAAGGTTATGACTGTGTTGGAAGTCTGGTAAAATGATTGAGTGTGGAGATGACAGGGAGAGGGTTAAAAGAAAAGAAGTTGGGGGGTCAATTACTCATTATTTTCCCCATTCCTCTCACACATTAGCATAGGTCACTGAAAAAGGACCATCCGTGTATGTGTGTGTGGATTGTGGTAGGCTAGGCTCAAAGGCTGCTTATGATATTCTACTTAGTAAATGACACCAAAAACATGGTCCTGCAGGCAACAACTTTGACTGCCCCTCAGCCAGTTCTCAGACTGGAGCCCTGCTTCTCAGGGCGTGGCCTTTGTAACACACACCTCACTGTGCCTTTGAGCAAGAACTTCTGCTCAGGGGGCGCCTGGGTGGCTCAGTCAATTAAGTGTCTGACTTCGGCTCAGGTCATGATCTCACAGCTCATAATTTTGAGCCCCGCGTCGGGCTCTCTGCTGTCAACACAGAGCACGCTTCGGATTCTCTGTCCCACTCTCTCTCTCTGCCCTTCCCCGTTGGCTCTCTCTCTAACTCAAAATAAATAAACTTAAAAAAAAAATCTGCTTGAATCAGTACCTTCTACCCAGGTCTGGATTGCTGCAGGCAGCATGATTTCTCTGCTGCCTTGTCCCAGGACTGGGGGCAAACTACCTCCTGCCTTTCTACCTGTTCTCTTGAGAGGTGCCATGCTGCTAATGTTGCTCACACGGTGACTCGGCATCGCTTACACCGGTGTCCATGTACCCGGCCAAGTGGAGCTGAGCACACAGCCTGCACAGCCAATGCCACCCCCCTCAGCAAAGCCCATTCGTTTACAACAGCGTGTTGGTGCTCACGGTGACAGCAAGGTGATGCAGAGTGAGGTGGGTTCTACATGGTTTCAGGTTAAGTGCTTTAGGCTCATGAGATTATTTTCTATCTTTTACATGAAGAAGACAGGAGTACATGGAAACATATACTGCAGTGCTTAATGAGTGGAAAGCCTGAATTAGGTAAGCGGATTCCCTGTACAGAAAAATTAGTGTATTGAAAAGCACGACTACACAGTATATTTGAAATTTTGATATGTGATAGACTGTGTGTGTCATTCTTTGAACCACAAATGTTAGGGCTTCTTACCCTAAAAGAGAGCACGCTACCTAAATAATGCTCTAGGCTCTCGGGCACTGACTAACATGTTCCTTTGGGGGAATTAAGAGATCAGCCAAAAGAAAAAAAAAAGATTTGCTTTTGAGCAAAAGAACAGCAAGACAATAACTGCCATATTGTAGAGTTTTCAAAGCAAATATTTTCACAGGGATTATCTATGCTTTGCATTGCCATTATTAGTTTAATTTTTAAAGATACTGTTATAAAAAAATAAAGATACTGCTATGAAAATGGTCATAAATATGTATCTTTGCATAATATTTTATTTTCTGTTTTCACATCTGGCAATTGGTTTATGTTGCCATGCCCTGCTGTGCTAAGTCCAGGGTTATTAAGAGGCCAAATGAGCAATGAATCTTACAGCATAAAGATTGTTTAGTGAGCATGGGACACCCTCACAACTCTATCCCAGCCATCAGATACGGGCCACCATCCAAAAGAAGAATAATGGACGGTGAATAGCACAGTGCAAAGACAATTGACTATTTGTAAAGCAACTCTGCATGCCTAGTCTGTGAGCATCACCTCTGTGGGCTCAGAACAATGCAAAAGGCATTGGCTGAGATAAAATGATCATGAGAAAAGCCAGACTGTATGTCCGCTCTGCCCGTCAGCGACCACTTGGGAATCAGCCCCACCCTCTGGGACCGTGGCTGCCACTTACAGAATGCTCACGATGCTGCAGGCCAGGTGCTATGCTGAGTGATTTTCACGAGGTGCATAAAGGTCCCTCACAACAAGCTGGGTAGTGAGGCAGCCAGGCTTGAATCCTGGCCCCAGCAAATACTACTTGTGTGTGTTACTTTAAACAAGTTGTTCACTCTCTCTGTTCTTCAGTTCTCCCCACTTGTGAAAGGGGTACCTCATGGGTTAATACAAGTAAAACGCTTGGCACAATGCCTTACTCATGGTAAATATTCAGTACACTAAATACCATTATGACTTTATTTGCAAATGGTCCCTGCCTGCAAGCAGCTCACAATCTAACTGAAGAAGAAAAAAAATAAATAAAAACAAACCCATGAATCAGTCCGAAAACAAGTGAGGCTTGCTGTAGAACACAAAACCAGAAAAACTAAAGAAAAGGAGAGAAAAATGAGGACATGAGCTGGTTAGGGTTGTCTTTGTGGAAAGTGGCATATGATACGAGCTTTAGAGAATGGGAGGAAGGTGAAGAGATGGGAAAGAGAAGGAAAGGTGTTCCGACAGTGGCAGGAGGAAGCTGAGGCCTAGAGATAATAATGATTGTGTTGAGGACAGCAGGTGGTGAGAGAGCCAGCCAGTGCAGGGTGAGAATTAGAATACGTGATACCCAAGGGGATGGAGAAACGGACACCAGGGTGCTGTACCCAGCTAACCACCAGCCTCCTCCGAAGGGGTTCTGAAAGGATGCTGTATGGCTGTGGTTCTCCAAGGGTGGTCCCAGACCAGCAGCATCAGCATCTTCTGGAAATCTGTTAGACATGAAAATTCTCACCTCCCCACCACCCCCACCTAGAGACCCACTGAATCAGAACTGGGAGGTGGGACCTCCAGGTGATTCTGATACACAATAAAATCTGAGGACCACTGCCTTCTTGCCTCTGTTCCCCCCCCCCCCCTTTCCTCTCAAGCAGGTGTCCCTCCCATGGACAGCCCCAGCACAGGCTTGTTGGGGTCCACACTTTAAACACATTTTCTTCAGCCTAAAAGAAAAAACACAAGGGATGGACAATGAAAATAGAGAACAGGTCCCTCACATCTCAGGTGACTTTCAAACATCTTGTCCCAGAACCTGACACTGACATCTGGGAGGGACTAGACTCTTCAGCATCTTGTAAAGTGGATCTTGGGCAGTGAACTGCCAGGTGAAGAATTTTGGCTGATGCCTGGTGCATTGCAGTGAATAAGTGCTTCATTTCCTTTCAAGGGTCTATATAGAAAACTTTATCATAGGAGATACTGTAATGATTCAGATTTTTCCAGAATAGGAGGAGCCTCTAATACAGCCTTCAACCTCATCTAATCCACTTAAGAAATTGACACTCTGGTGATGGTTTTTCTGAGACAATCCAAATCCATCAGCCTCATGAAGGCCTTTGCATTTTCACTGGCTACTATAGCTTTTTAGTCTTTATTAAACACTAGACTTGAGCAGGTGGCCATTTGGAGGATGGAGTGTGCTATTTGCTGTTAAGAGCAAACAAATGGCTGTTGGATATAAAAAGGAGCATTTGTGGGAGGTAGAGAAGATCATGTGACTTCCTTCAGGAAGGAGCTCTAACATCTACTCTAAGCACTTCTGCACACTTAATTTCAAAACGTAAGTGATAAAACACATCAATTACATTACTGATTCCTTAATTTACCTTATTGAATTATTGGGTTGATGCTAAAAACACAGAGACAAGTCTAAATTCATTCAAGGGACTTCTGCTTCTGAAATAATTCCAGATATTTTAAATTGCAATTTTTTTTTTTGGTCTGGCACATAAAATAGTTTTTACCTTAGACATAGTTGCCTTTCGGAGAAGTATACAGAGTATACAGACAGGGGTGAGGCGGGGGGAGCCGGAGGACAGAGGATGGGGCAGCAACACTCAGAACCTTAATTTCTCATTTCCATCTATTGTGTAGGTAAAGAAAAGCAGTTTATTATGTGCCACTGAAAACATTCATTTAAAGGCCTAGAGGGAATCACAGGCGTCCCTGTGTTCCTTTGCCCAATTGCCCTCCCTTTCTGTAGCATTGGAAATCTATACAATTTGACAAACAAGAAATTAAAGCAGTGATGTGAAACTGGCCTCTGAAACTCTTCTCTTTCAATTTAAAATTCACTGCTTAATGGATAGGATAGAATTGGAAGTTGTTTGTTGGTTAATAAAAATTCCAACGAAGTCATGTAAACTGAAGTTCATGAGCCAGGACATGCTATTCTTTTCAAAGCTGAGATAATGGGGAAGAGGAAGACAAAGCTTTCTGAATGGAGTGTTCTTCATTCCCACTCATCAGGTGATCCAACCAATCACCTGACCCCGTCATGTCTACCTTAGCACTGACATTCTCAGAAGCTACAGGTCTGACATACAAGGGACAAAACAGATTTCTGCTTAAAAGTCACCTCCTCTGAGAAACATTCTTCTCTGGGCTGTCTAAAATGTTAGTAGTCCCTCCCTGTCTCTTAAGCCCCTTACCTTGCTTTGTCTTAATCTTTCTCATCACTAGCTTATAGATTATTATACACCCATCTATTTATTGTCTGGTCCTTGCTCTAATGTAAGATCCACAAGGGTGAAAACTTTGTTGGATTCACAGACTCTCTAACAGCATCAGGTACATGGTAGGCCCTCAATAAATATTTGGTAATCAATAATTTTTTCCCCCTGGGAATCAATGAATCCTGTTGTTGCTTATTCCAGGTATTATGATTAGTGATTTAATAAGCTTAGCTTTCTGAGAGTTTAAGCTGAGAGTAAGACATAAGACAAGTCAAAGCACCCAGAAAGGTTCAGGAAACCTGGGTGACAAAGGAAGAGGTCATCCTGAAGGCCTGTCCATCCTCAGCTAGTCCCTGTTGTCCATGACCCTAAATCATGACACAGTTTGTGTTCATTTTTCATTTATCATTCACTCATGCATTTATTGAACTACTCCACTAACCTATCTTTTGTAACTATCATATGTCAGACAATGCTGGATGTACTCTGCACACAAATATTTAGTTCACCATTGCATCCTCTTTTAGGCCACACATTTATGATTTCACAAAGAGGTGACATTCAAACAGAGGCCTCAAAGATAAGCAGAAATTCTCCAATAAATGCCGCTGTTTTCCAACTCTATCTCTCCCTTACTCCCTTGAGTCTTGATGGTGCCGCCTAATGACCCCTCTCATAATTAACCTCATGACCCCTGCAACCCTACTTCTTGTGTCATGGTGGATGAAGCTATAACCTACTTGATGAAGGCTGCTAATGCCCCTCCTACTTCAATTTGCTCCAGACAGGACACTGTGGGACCTTGGGCATATTTCTTAACCTTACTATGTCTTAGCTTCCTCACTTGAAAAATAAGAACTTTAAACAGGATAATCTTTATTCTACTTTCTGGTTCTAGAATCCCTTGAATGATGACACTTAGAAAAAAAAATATTAGCAAAGATATTTAAAATTAAATCACCTCAATTATCTTGAAAGCTCTGTTATCCCAGAAATGTATTCACAGAGAAAACCTTGTTCTGCCCAGTAATGCTGGATAAGTGAGATGTTGCTGTGATGATGGTCCTCATTCTCATAAGTGTAGCTGGCAAAATGAATTTAACCTTTGGAATGTCCTCTTCCCATGGAGTGCACCAAGTGAATATTTGTAAAATCCCAGGCATACATTGAGCTCTGAATTGCAGGATTATGACTGAAGAATACCCTCTTGCTTCTCAAAATGGAAAGTCTTGGACAATTTCTGGTTACCTGACGAAATCTAAGAAATTATACAAAACTTAAGCTATCATTGTTTTGTTTTGTTTTTTCTTAAGGCTCTGTTAACTAAATATAAGTGGCATAATTTTTTAGGATATATTATATTTCATTTCTAGAGGTTGTTAAAATTCACATGTCTACCTCCACTGCACACTGAAAGAGGAAAATAGTGGCCTAGTAATTGCATCAGCCTGCTCTGATCTGGCCATGGGCCATCTAAAGGGAAATGTAAATAGATATTTTAGTGCTGCTTACTGGGTAAGTGCAAATGGAATACAATTCCCATTAGGTGCCTTGTGTACGAAGAGCTTTATTGTGAACAATGGTGCTTCTAATGAACTGTCAATGCACGATAAAGACCACTGCCAATTAGAAGGAAATGTGGGCTGGGAGCTCCTGTGAGATCAAGGTCATGCTGTGGCACTCTGACTTTCTCCAAAACCTTGACACAAATCAAATGACCTGGGCCTTCCATTATTATCATATGATGAGGTCTTTTTCCTTTCTAAATTCATTTTTTTCCCCAGATAAAGTGACATAAGTACAATTAGTCATTGATTTGACAACTCTTCTAGTCAAAACAGACTGTTGATGTGCTATTTTTCTTGTCCAATTAGACATTAAAATTTGCTATTCCTTTCAATTAAATCTTTACCAACATGTTTCTGGATCTCAATTTAGTTATTAAACAGAGGAAAATATGCTATTACATAACTGAGGAAATTTCCGTCTTTTACAAAGTTTGATGTTTACTATTAAAGATTAAGAATGCTAATGGAGGGGCATGTGAGTGGCTCAATCAGTTGAGTGGCACACTTCAGCTCAGGTCAGTGTTTGAGCCCCACTTGGGGCTCAGTGCTGACAGCTCAGAGCCTGGAGCCTGCTTCAGATTCTGTGTCTCCATCTCTCTCTGCCCCTCCCCCGCTCTCTCTCTCTCTCTCTCAAAAATAAATAAACATTAAAACATTTTTTAAAGGAATGCTAATGGAATCATAATTTTGAGTTTTAGTGAGAATATGAGTTTTAATTCTTTTGTAGAAGTACTTTTTTTTTTAATGTTTATTTATATTTGAGAGAGACAAAGCATGAGCAGAAGGGCGGAGAGAGAGGGAGACCACAGAATCCGAAGCAGGATCCAGGCTCCGAGACGTCAGCACAGAGCCCGATGTGAGGCCCAAACCCACGATGTGTGGTCATTAGATCATGACCCGAGCTGAAGCTGGATGCCCAGCAAACTGAGCCACCCAGGGGCCCTGTTTTTCTTTAAATACAGGTTAAGTTACAATAAGATACATAAATCTGGTGGCTAGATTTTCATTTGTAAATACTTGTCTGTATGAAAAAAATCCAAATGTCCTTGGATAAATGGATGATACCAGGGCTGGGGCCAGAGAAGGCAAAGGCTGAGCCCGAACATCTTGCTATGCAAGAAAACAAGGAGGTGATCAAAGAATGATATATGAAATACAATGCCCGCTTGGGGGGTGGGGTGGGTTCCCACTGATCAAGTCTGAAATAATTTTAATATCAAAATAAGTAGTGACACAGATGGATTATAACCCATTGAATAACTAGAAATCTGTGAGTTCATGATCATATAGATGCATGAATGAATGTATTGAAAGTTTGAAGAGGAATGGGATAAATACATGCTTTCAAAACAGCTTCCCACAAAACACTTATTAATTATAAGGACAAAGAGTCGCTTTAGAGGGCTGGTCAACATCTCCTTAATGAAGGAAAATTCGCAACACCAGGCATAGCACAAACTGACATGATGCAGCACCCGGTAGCATGAAAAGGTAACGCTGCAGCAAAACTTCCATGAGGCCATAAAGGTGCACACCTGAATCTAATCTTAAGGGAACATCAGACTAATCTCAACTGACAGACATTCTGCTAATAATTGACCCGTAACAGGGGTGCCTGCGTGGCTCAGTCGGTTAAGCCTCAGACATCGGCCCAGGTCATGATCTCATGGTTTGTGAGTTTGAGCCCCGAATTGGACTCTGTGCTGACAGCTCAGAGCCTGGAGCCTAGTTCAGCTTCGGTGTCTCTTTCTCTCTGCCCCTTCTCCACTCGTGCTTTGTCTCTCTTTGTGTCTCAAAAATAAATAAACATTAAAAAAAATTTTTTTAGGGGCACCTGGGTGGCTCAGTCGGTTGAGCGTCCGACTTCGGCTCAGGTCATGATCTCACAGCTCGTGAGTTCGAGCTCCGCGTGGGGCTCTGTGCTGACAGCTCAGAGCCTGGAGCCTGCTTCTGCTTCTGTGTCTCCCTCTCTCTCTGCCCCTAACCCACTCACATTCTGTCTCTGTCTCTCTCAAAAATAAATAAACATTAAAAAAATAAAAAAAAAATAACCAACCTGTAATATTCAAAAGCACTAAGGTCATGAGGGTCAAGGAAAGTTTGAGGAACTCTTCCAGAGGAAAGAAAACTGAGAAAACTAAATGCAACCTATGATTCTAGACTGAATCCTTTTGCTATGAAGGACATTTGGGAAAATTGGTGAAATTTGAATGGAACCTAGGATGAATAATGTATCAGTGCTAACTTCCTGATTTTGATGGTTATATTGCAGTCACATAAGAGAATGTCCTTGTTTGTAGAAAATACATAATAAAGTATTTGGGAGCAGAGGAGTGATGTCAGCAACTTCCCTATGGCTCAGGAAAAAATTCCTTGAACTGTTCTTGCAATTTTTCTGAGCTTGTTTCCAAATAAAAAGTGAAAGAATGTACATGTGAATTACACTTTTATAAGGAAGTTACATATGTAGGTTTTTGTCTTATGGACATATACTTTCATATGTGCAAAATGTTGTCTATGTACAATAATAGTCATTGATGTATTGTAGCAAAGGATAGTATATAGTAAGGACTCGATAAAAGGAAGCTTGTTTTTGTTACTGCTGTGGTCCTTTGTTACACAGCCTGTAGCCAAGATTATCGAGCCCAGTGGGCTGAGGAGGTCATCCTCATTGGGTGGGGGTGAGAGCTTGGCCTGAGCAGGCTGTCAGTGTTGGGGGTTGGGGGTTTGGGTGGCCCAGGGCCCGATGTCAAAACTGAGTATAGTTCTCAAAATCAAATGGCTAAAAACTGAATTTACTCTCTCCCTCATCTATTAGCTAAGCTGTATACTTAGAATGTAGGTTTCAAAAGTTCATCTTGGAAATCATCGTGAAGAGAAGGGAGGGGATCTTGTATAAGTGGTCCCTAATTATAGCTACGTATTACAAAGGGAGCTTTAAACAATACGCATTCTTGGGACCCACACCCAGAAATTACAATTTAATTGGTCTGAGGGATGTCTAGGCATCACCATTTTTTAGAAGTTCCCTGGGTAGTTCTAACGTGCAGCCAGGATGCAGAACCACTTTCTGTCACCTTGACAGTGAAAGGTATACATCCAGCTTCCAAGACCCGAAAGATGGGCTCTATGGTGGTGACTAAATCACTTCTTCTCAGACATCATTCATTCAAACTACAACCTCACAAATTTTCATGACATCTATGTGCCATCTACACTATTATTAAATATTTTTCTTCCAATTGATCCTGTTTTACTTAATTTTATTTTAAAAAGAATTGTTTAAAAGAATGCATTACTCCTTTGTGTGGAAAATAAAGATGGCTTGCCATAAAGAGGGTCCCTGGGTGGCTCAGTTAGTTAAGCGTCCAACTCTTGATATAGGCTCAGGTCATGATCTCATGGGTTCATGAGACGAAGCCCCACATCGGGCTGCATGCTGATAGTGCACAGCCTGCTTAGGATTCCCTCTCTTTCCCTCTCTCTCTGCTCCTCCTCCTCCGCTATTTCTCTCAAAATAAATAAATAAACTGGAAAAAAAAGAGAGCTTGCCATAAAGAGAATGCAAAGATAAAAATAAATACTCAAGTTGCCCCCAAATGTTATTACATACTTTTTTTAACCTGAAAATTAAATAAAACAATAAAAAATTGGAATAATAAATCTAATCCATGTTTACAAAAATAATGTACATCTGAAATGTAGTTTCCCCATGGGATTAAAAGTATAAGCAGTCATTCATAAAAGGCACCATTTGGTTAGATTTCATTTAGGTTAGGATGAAAATGAGTTTCTAGGTCAGTGAAATGATTGGATTTTTTAGTTACTGCTAGCAAGTTCAGAAAGACCCTACCAATGCTTACAGAACTAGAAAGGACATAAGGGACTATTTGAGCATTAATTTCCAATCCAATTGTTGTAAGAGGCTTTGTTTAATGAAATATGGTTTCAGGAAGTATTTGTAAAAGAGTTCCAGGTGCCACTCACTAATGGATGAAGGGCCAGAACCATTCAACTTCCTCTGTGCTGCATTCCTACCTCAACCCCAAATCTCAGCTACCTCTCCTTAAAGTCAGCAGACATGCCAACAGTCTGGGAAACTGTAGCCAGACAGTCATTTGTTAACCAGATTTTACGTGAGGGGGAACATTTCAAACACACCTCTACCTCTTTCTTCTTTCTCAGTGGCTTGTAAGGAAATGCTGTCTTCTGGAATTCAAAACATTCCCTGAACCCAGTTTTTAAGGACACAGTTGTCCCCAGGCAATATTTTAAAATAAGGTAGGCTTTCTCCTCCTGTCTCTATTGCTCATTTATTTCCTTTGATCCAGTTCCCAAACCTGACTCTCTACCTGGGGACGGGGGTCTCTCTCTCTCTAACCAAGGCTACCCTCACCTCACTGATGCACGTAGGGAAGGAACCTACTAGCTCAGGGAGAAGCTTCTAGTTATTGCATGATACATACTGAACTCAGAGTCACAAAACTGGCTTTAGATCTTACTATGGGAGCAGAGAGAAGTCCCTTAAGTGCTCAATTCAGTGTTCTCAGGCCAGAGTAGTGCTAACCAAAGATTATTTTCTCTGGTCCACCTTTATGACATTGGTAAGTAGAAAAATGAGACACAGTGTATGAAAGCCCCTTATAAACTGAAAAGTACCATAAAAATATTAAAGATTAACACTGTGAGGAGGTATAAAATACACATATGCTACTAAAGTTTGCATATTCATTTAGGACATGTTTGTAACTTAAAACCAGTTTCTCAACCTCAGCCATACTGACATTTTAGGCTGGGGAATTATTCATCATGAAGGTTGTCCTGCACATTGTAGTGTGTTTAGCAACATCTCTGGCCTCTTCTCACTAGATGTCAGTAGCACCTCCCCCCCAACCTATCCCAAGTTGTGACAACAAAAATGTTTCCATCCATTACCAAATATCCCTTGGGGGATGGGGAGGAAAGGATGGCAAATCTTCCCAGGTTGACAATCACTACTGCAAAAGTCAAGAGGCCTCCTTTGGAAAGGTAATTTATTTCCAGCAAATTATCCTGAAGTAACCAGAAATGTGCATAAACTGTTGGGGTTCTTCTTTCCCCTTCAGCATTATTTACAACATATAAAAACTGAAAATTGCCATAATGTCCAACAGTAAAGAATTCGTTAAAAATACTTATGGCACAGCCATATGATGGAGTACTTTGGGAAATTACATGGCAAAGGCACATTCACTCTCAGAATGTTCAGCACTGATGGCCTACATTTCCAGCCGCCCTGACAGGTAGGTGGAGGCCAGGTGGCCAAGAAGGCCATGGATAACGGAGCAGGGGGAAGTGTGTGAGATCTAGGCCAAGGCAGTTAAAAGTCAGTCTTCCTCCTCCGTCTTTCTCTTCTCCTTTGACAGTAAACATGGAAGCCATGTGCTGAAGTGACAGGGCCACAGAAAAGAAGCATCCTGGGTTCCTGAGCCACTGGTTGGAGGACAACGGTCCTGGAGAGTCACCCAGCCTACAGCAGCATTTTCCTTTATCAAGAAAGAAAAGTTTGAGCCACTAAGATGCCAGAGTTCGTTTGTCAGTCTTGAATAAACTCTCTCCAAAAGTACAAACAAATATTTGTTTATAAAAGCCTAGAAAGACAGAAAGCAAAATGTAAACAGTGGCTACATTTCAGTGGTGGACTTACCAGTGATATATTCATTCATTTCAACAAAGTTTACTAAAACCTGTGCAACAGCCCTGTGAGAGGTGCTGGGGTTCAGTGACAAACATGGAATTGTCTTTAGTTGAGCAAGCTCACAGTCCTGCCATGTGTCAGAAGGAAGTGCAGCTAAGACAGTCTTTGTACTAAGGGTGAAAAATTTAAATTAAATTAAATTAAATTAAATTAAATTAAATTAAATAAGGTCCTAAACAACTAAAGGAGAAAATTCTACATCCAAAACCTGAAGGGATAGAAATGACTGGACACAACTTTTGTGTACCTTGAACAGAGCATATTTTGTACAATTTTGTTGGTACAAACGGAGATTAAAAATACAGAGCTCCAGGATGTTCCGTCATGGTTGAACAAACCCAGTTGTGAACATGGTTTTGTTGAAGGAGATTTCATTAGATTGCATAAAAGTGCCACCCCTGTTTAGGACGAGATGTTTGTAATCTTTCTGCTCTATTTGCTACATGAACATTCATTATTTTAGATCAAAGAAAACAGAGGAAACCACTCACACTCCCCCAGTGTCTCTCTCATTAAATTTAATTATTTTCCCAGTTCAGTCCTCTTTGTTCACAATTGTGTCCAGTGAGAGAAACAGGTCTTAGGAAACCCAATTATGTCTGAGGCAGTTTCAGAATCAGATAAAAGGGTTGGGGGCTGGAGCTTAAGAAAGGCCTGGTAGGAAATAACTTACATTTCTAACGACTTGCCATATTAAGAATTCTCCTCCTTGGGATTAGTTCTGAAAGCACTTTCCCTTAAATATAGGCATTTTCCAGTTTTAATTTCTAAAACTGAAAGGAATGTATTTCATTCAAAAAGGAATGGAACAGTTTTCTGTATTGCTTTATAGCACATGAATTTAATTACAACATCAGGCAATAAAGGAATCAAAATGCATTCTGCAAACTATTTTGGTAATATTGTGCAGCTATGGGTGTCACTTGTTTTACTTAATGAACCTGTAACATACATATAAACAATTCCTTCAAACAGAGGAAGTTGATTCCCAGTTCACTGGGGAATGAATATACTGGTTATTGTCAATGCATAAACCATGCCCAATTAAATGTTTCAGTAGAAATAATCTCGTCGAAATGAAGACTTGACAGCACAGCTTAATGTAATTTCTTTTACTTCTCATTTGTTAATGGAAAATAAGAGCTTTGTGCTCCAAAGATACAAATGATGTGTTTTAAATTTCAAAGGAGTGTTAAAAAGTGAAAAATTACTGCTATCTCTCTTTCACAGACAAGAAAGTGTCAACATCACACAAAAATCTGAGGAGTCCGAGGAAGGATCTGGAGTATGGCAGTCCATGTCTCCAACTATGGCCTTCCATGGTTGTTAGCAACATGCGTCATGGTGCCATTCATCTATACCTGGAAAACAGTGACAACCTCCCTCCCCAAGGATGTGGGGTGGGGCAGCCACGGCTGTGAGGAAGGCTCTGGAAGAGGTTTGTGCAGAACCTTTCCCAGAGAAAGGAAGAATGATCTGGGTCTGATTCTTGGAGTTTCCTGCTATGTTCAGATGTCTGGGCAGGGCCTCAGGATAGTGGGGGCTGACAGTCAGGGAGGGGGGATTGTCTAGTGTGCTGAGAGCATGAGCAGGACTGAATCGCGAATGGTTGAGTCCCCCCGAAATTCATATGTTGAAACCTAATCCCCAATGCAATAGTGTTAGTAGAAGGGACTTTGGAAGGTGATTAGGTCGTGAGGGTGAAGCTCTCATGAATGGGATTAGGAAAAGAGACCCCAGAGAGCTCCCCTGCTCTGTTCTACCAAGTGAGGACACAGGGTGAAGCTATTGTCTCTGAACCAACGAGCAAGTTCTGATCTGACACCAAATCTGCCAGCACGTTGATCTTGGACTTCACATGCTCCAGAACTTCAAGAAATACATGTGTGTTGTTTAAGTCACCCAGTCTATGGTATTTTTGTTATGGAAGCCCAAATGGACTAAGACAGAGTCTAAATGTACAGTAGGACAGTTAGCAAGCAAAGTTGGTTTCATTACTTATTATAAGTATTGGCTCGTTTTTGCTATAAAATACTATATCTTCACTGGAGAAAATGTAAATCATTTGAATTAAGCAGACTAAAGAAAAAATTCTAAAGTGTATTCCTATCATTTCAAAGAAATAATAACTGTCAAATGTTAGAGTCTGTCTTTCCAGATTTTTTTCCTGTGTATATATTTAACATTTTATAAAAAGTCTGCATTTTAAAGGTTATTTCCAATTTGATTTTTAAACTCAGTAATAGTTCAACAACTTCTTTCCATGTTACTATGCATGCATCTACATAACTTTTAACTGCTGCATGCTATTCTGTCGTGTAGCTATAACATAACTTATTTAAACAGTTGTTCCCATTTTATTCTATTAAATGCTATTCCATAAAAAACATTCTTGCATTCATATCTTTGTGCACTCATTTGATTATTTCCTTAAGATAAATCTGAGAATTAGAACTGATGTGCCAACAAAATGCATATTTTTTTAATGCTTTTGACGCATACTGCTAAATTGTGTCCTGGGGTGAGCAGTCTCTAAAATGGACCCAGTAATCCTCACTTCTGTTTTTATGCCCTCAAATGTGTAAGCTTGATTGTGTGCTAGACTGATGTCCCCGATCAACAGTCAGAGAGGACTGGAGACCTGTTTCCAGCAGGGAGTGAATTTTCCCCTGATTGAGCCTTGAAATCTGTGCCCCAACTCAACCCCTTAATTGTAGTCTTTGGAGAGATCCTGAGCTAGAAGACCCAATTAAGCTGCACCCAGATTCCTAACTCACAGAACTGGTGAGATAACAGATGTTTATTGCTTTAACCCATTAAATTTTGGGCAGCTAAAATATATCCCCCCACCACTCTAAAGATTATTCGAATTGGGAGTACACTAGTTTCCAGTAGTATTCCCCCAATGTGACAACCAAAATGTCTCCAGGCATCACTAAATGTCCCCTGTTAGGAAAATTATCCCCAGTTAAGAACCGTGGCTGTGTACACAAAGCGACTGGCTGAAGACATGTATATACAAAGCATATTCTAGGCATTCTTTTTTTTTAAGTTTATTTATTTATTTTGAGAGAGAGAGAGAGGGAGAGAGAGAGAGAGAGAGAATTCAAAGCAGGCCCCATGCTGTCACCACAGAGCCCAACGTAGGGCTCCAACTCATGAACCATGAGATCATGACCTGAGCAGAAACCAAGAGTCAGACACTTAACTGACTGAGCCACCCAGGTGCCCCTCTAAGCATTCTTAAAAAAATAAATAAATAAAAATTTAAAAAGGAAGGAACAAAGGAAGGGAAGGGAGGGAGGAAGGAAAGAAGGAAGGAAGGGAAGAAGGAAGAAGGGAAGTAGGAAGAAAAGAAAGAAAGAAAGAAAGAGAGAGAGAGAGAGAGAGAGAGAAAGAAAGAAAAAGAAAAAGAAAGAAAGAAGGAAGGAAGGAAGGAAGAAAGGAAGGAAGGGAGGGACACCTGGGTAGCTAATTTGGTTAACCGTCTGACTTCAGCTTCAGCTCAGGTCATGATCTCACAGTTCATGAGTTCAAGTTGGGCTCTGTGCTGACAGCTCAGAATCCTGGAGCCTGCTTTGGATTCTGTGTCTCCCTCTCTCTCTGCCCCTCCGCTGCTCACACTCTGTCTCTCAAAAATAAACAAACATTAAAAAAATTTTTTTAATGAAAGAAAGAAAGAAAGAAAGAAAGAAAGAAAGAAAGAAAAGGAAGGGAGGAAGGGTGGAAAGCAGAAAGGAAGGAAGAAAGAAAGACCAACCTAGGCCAATCTCTCAAGGCATTCATATTTCAAACAAGACACTGCAAAGGCATAAAAATACACAAAATGTTTGATATTATGGAATTGCATTTCACATTAGAAAGAAAACTAAGATCAGCTTTCAACTCTTCTTTATTCAAAAGAAAGATAAATCTTAAATTAATATCTTTCACATGAACCCAAGTTGGGAGACCAAGATCATTTCTAGATTCTATTGACTTTGTAAATTGGTAAAAAAATGCAGGACAAGAAGTGGGGGAGCAGGTGTCCAATGGTAGTAATTCCACTAACAGTGACTTTGAGAAAATAATGTAAACATTTTGACCTGCTATGTCATCTGAAATATCATTAGTCTTCCAGGACCACCGTTCATGGAAGCATTTTCAAGTGTATAAGGTACTATCCAAATGGTAGGACATGTGTAACTATAGTATACACTCAGGATTGTTTTTTTAAGGCAATGACAGTTTTATTTACTTATTTTTATCTTTTTATTAGCTCGGCATATATATTTGGAAGGCTCTAATTTTATTCAAGAGCATACAGAAAAGCAAGGCACTTTTAAAAATGGTTATAGGAGTCAGAGAGAAAGGCTTGTGAGACAGAACAGCTTGGTGGGATGGGCTGTTGTGATTCTAGTGCACAATTGAATTGTCCCACCAATTGCATTTAGTTTGACTCAGAACTGGTGGTCCACAGACACTGAGAGGCCTTTGGCAATACTTGGAGGAAAATAGAGTTGAAGGACTCTCTGATGAACAGGGCTGGCTTCATGGGTGTGCGACAGCCTGGCTCTGAAGGGCCCTTTGCTTGGTGTAATACTCAGTGACCACCGTCTTGAAACTCACACTTTTATAACAGGAGTCCTTGCGTTTTCATTTTGCACTGGGCCCTGCAAATGGTGTAGCCAGTCTGATGATGAAGGATGTTTTCTCAAGAATAGTTACAAACCAAAAGAATATCCTTCACTTCACTTGAAATTGTCCCTCTCTCTGTTGCCCAGTGGTAAGCATTCCTATCTCTGAAGTTCTTACCTGAACACTGCTAGTAATAAATATAGGTACACCTTCTGGGCATTTGGCATGTATCAGGCACTAGGTACTTTCTCCCCATTATATATGTTCATATTTACAGCATCTCAATAAGAGTTCTATTATCATGTCCATTTTACAGATGTGGGAATAGTTAAGAAATGTGCCCAGGGTCACATGATCTATTACGTGGGGGAAGCCAGCATTCAATTGCCTGCCATCCGCTTCCATAGCCTCTGCTCCTGTCCATACTATGCTGTCTCCACTAACAGCTCTGCGGAGACCTAAATGTGTAAAATGCATATTTCAGACACCATGTTGTCTAGCATTTAAATATGGCAAGTGCAGGACAACTTCGTGGGCCAAAGATATTGGTCATTCTTGACTCCTTTTTTTCTCCTTCTCATACCTCACACTCAGTTTATCAACATCTATGAGTTCTAGGTTTTAAATTCCAGAGTTTGGTGTCTCACGGCCTTCCCCGGTATCCAGTACCTGGTCCAGGCCGTTGCTATTCCTTTCCCGGATAACGTGTGTTTCTGTGGAATATCAGAGCACATTTAAAATGCGAATGACATCACATTGCCCCTATGTCCAGTGGGCTCCCATCTGCCGCAGAACAAAATCCTTCCTGTGTGTGGCCCAAGTACTGTGGTTTCGTCTCCCACCACTGTCTTCCTTGCTTATTCTGCTCCAGCCTCACTGGACTCTAAGTTGTTCCTCAGAACCAAACAAAACGACCAAAACTTTCCTGCCCCAGGTCTCCACATGGCACACTCAATCGCTTACTTCTCGCATGTCTCTGCGCAGATGTCCCCTCACCACAAAGGTCTTCTCTGACAACTTGTCTAGAATATAATCCTTCCCCTGTGACACTGTGTGTCCTTACCTTGCCCTATTTTTCTCCTTAGCACATACATTTATAAGTGAGCGAAAGATGTTCTCTGTGTGTTAGCCTCTACGTTGTCTACACAGTATCTTCACTGTAGGCTGAGTCCCGTTAGCTCAAAAACCTGCATGAACCAAACTCAAATTTGTATACATCCAATTATTGAAAAAATAGCCCAGTCATGCAGATTTCCATTCATTTAGAGCATGCTTGCTTTGTATACCCCTTAAAACTGTACCTAAAATTTGTTGCTCATCGATAAGATGGGGACTGTAGTTAGAAGGTCCTTCAGAGCTCTCTGACCCAGAGACTTTTCGCCATGCTGCTGACCGATATCACCCAGCCACATAAACCCCCTTTCAAACTCCTGTTCCCTCGGCCCCGCCCACCTCCCAACCCCCACTCCATCCCTGGCGCTTCCTTTGCCCTCCTTTCCATCTGGGTACTACTCCCCTCACCACAAATCTCTGGATGGTCTCACACTGTGAGGAACCTCCTTCTCATGCAAACCCGTCTAAGTGCCACCCAATAGAGCTTGTTGTATGTTACTGCCTTGCTCACAGCCATCTTTTTCCTTGATCAGCCCCCAGATTCCTCTAATTCAACCCCTACAGCCTACTACCTTTATGTATTTTCTATCTTCTTTTAATAGAACATAAGTCTCAAAAAGCAGGACCTTTGTTTTGTTCAGTGATGTGTTCCCCCCACCCCATCTGCAACATGTCTCCACATTACTAGCAGTCATTTAATACATATTTGTTGAAGTAGCAAATGAATGCATGAGTCATCACTGTTCTGCATTTCCCTTCCACCCAGCCACATTCTTTTATACTCATGTATCATCAGCCTCCAAAGATCAACTTTTTTCACAAAATAGCAGAGGACGTGCCAGCATATTTAGTGGTGAAAGATAAGGGAATAGCAATAGGGAAACCATTCCCAGGTAAAGAAAACTAGACCCAGGCCTCCCTATACACAGTTCTGGATTGAGATTTCTCTACTCTACCTTGCCCCTCCCAGCAATACTTCCTTCCTTAGAGTCAGGAGTTGGCAAAAGAGAAATGGAAGTTGCTAGCTCACAAAGCTTCTGCTACACTTCTCTGTGACTTCAACACCCCCACACAGCCTCTCACCAAGATTGACATAAATATAGACAGGCATCATCCTTTTAGGAGAGAACAAAATAATCCACCTATTATAAGAGAAATGGATAGATTGGTGGTGAATTTAAGGTCCCTACCATTTGTGAGTATAATTTTATTTATTCTATAATATTTGTCGTCAGGCATTCACGCATTCCCAACTGCTTTAGGGAGCATGCTAAATTCTATTGTGCATTTGTTGGTAAAGCTTGAGAGAAATTTCCTGTACTATTCAATATAATCTGAAACTCCTTTCAGAAGAATGCAGTGGTAGTTGTGATTTGCTTCGGCATGCAACGTGTGTTAGCCCACATCAGGCCATTTTTAGAAATTCACTCCCAAGGGCACACTCTTTTTTTTTTTAAGTTTATTTATTTATTTTGAAAGAGAGAGAGAGAGAGCAGGGGAGGGTCAGAGAGAGAGGGAGAGAGAAAGAATCCCAAGTAGACTCCGTGCTGTCAGCTCAGAGCCCAATGTGGGGCTCGAACTCACAAACAGTGAGATCATGACCTGCGTGGAAACCAAGAGTCCCAGATGTTTAACTGACTAAACCACCCAGGTGCCCCCAAGGGCACACTCTTGACTTTGTCGTCACTTTGAACTATTCCACTAATGGCATCTCAAATTCTAACCCAGGTACCTATTGCATATCCACTGAATCCTCTCCCCTTTCCCACTCTGACAACTTCTACTAAGCTTCCTTTTCCTCTTGTCAAGACCTCCTGGTTCCTTCTGCCCTCCTTGTGTACTTGGAACACAGGATCACTCCCTATCATCAGTTCCTTGACTCACACATCAATTTCCTTCAATTTCTTCCCACATTACCCCTCTTCACCTCTGCACTATACTACCCTGCCCAACCATCTCATCGTTTCTCTCTTTTCTTACTGAAGCATCCCATATTCTCTAGAAGTGACAGTAACATGCCAGGCAGTTAACTGGCTGCTCTCTCTGCTGGACTGCTTGCCACCCATGCTCCAGCACCGCCCCCAACCCGCACCCCATCCCAAGCAGCAATATGGCAAACTCCATCACCTCCTTCAGGTCTGTGAAAACAATGAGGACTTCCTGAACATCTGATTTTGAATTTTAAGTCATAACTCCCTCACCACCTCCCCAACATCTGATGTCCCTTACCTTGAACTATTATTTTCATAACACACATCACCTTTCCTTTCCACTTATTAATGAATTATGTTCACTCTTTATTTTTAGTACCCCTCCCCAACTAAGAATATTTCCCAAGGACAGAGAGTATTTTCTACTTTGTTCACTGATATATCCCCACCTCTTGAAACAGTATCACAATAGATATTCAATAAGTAGTTCTTATATATGTAAATGAGTGAACAAATTGGTTTCCAAGATCACATGGGCCCTTGTGCAAGACTCAGCCAACTGGCCTCTCCCTCTGCAGTTTTCCTTTTCTGCAAATGTGCCTCATTCTTACTATTCTCCTCCTCATTTTTGGACATGACATCTATGTCCATTTCATAATGAAAATATGGAGGGAAACTGGTCCCAGGTCTCCTCAATTCCCTTTCTTTTGCCCACCTAACTTCCTTATCTCTTTTCTCAGAAGGAGAGCTATGTGTCCTTCCTTCTTTCAAAGTTTGACCCTTCTATCCAGACTATCTTCTGCCCTCCAAATTTTTTAGGGAAGGGCTTGCTCAGTCAACGTTCTGACAAACTGGAGTTTGCACCCTGAAAAAACACCTTCCTTCTGTGAGAAGAACTAAAAAAAAAGGGGGGGGGGTTGGGGGAGGATTTCCTGTACTCTGGGGTTAGGAAGTAAAGCTCTAAATAAGAAGGGGGCAGCGCTATGGGGCTCAGAGTTTATGCGACTGAGATAGGTTCCCTGAACCCCGCTAGAATTGGGAAGTGCTCCTGGGGGCAAGTACAAGCCTGGAGGTTTCATAGTAGGATTGCTGAGAGCAGGCTGCTCAACCACAATGGCGCAAGTGTCAGAGAGAGACTCCCTGAATGCAGCGAGTCAGGAGAGCCTCCAGAGAAAGGAAGAAGCAGGACCCAGATCTTCAGACATCCTTTCTTCCTACGGTGGCAGCTGCACAAGAGTGGGGGCAGAGGTGGAACCTACCAGCAGCCTCCCAGGAGTGTGCTGCTCCTACCCACCCCCACCTCCGCCCCACCCCCCAAGGTCAGGGATAGCGTTGGCCGCCGGAGAATCAGTGCCACCTTGTGGCCACAACAGCAACAGCCACAGAGCCCAGGATGGCCCTGCAGACCGCTGGCTGCTCCTTTGTTCCCTTTGCTTCTTGCCACTGTACCCAGGCTTGGTAACCCCAAGTTTGAGTAACCCCTGGAGAGTTTAGTTTGATCACTGAAGGTGGAGGAGGAGAGGGGAGAACCTGGAAAGGAAGAAAGGCAGTAGCCAAATGGAGACTTCAGCCATTTTGAATATTGAAGGAGCAGTGACATTTTGTACCAGTCGCTCTGGTAACAAATGGAACAATTTATGGTTCCATCTTTCTCTCAATCTGCAGTTTCTCCTTTCCACCAATTCCTCCCATCCCGCCTACCAGGAACATAAGCCAATTCCCTCCACTCTAAAAAAAGAGGGAAAAAAGCAGACTCAGATGGCTACCACTTAAAACTGTCTGGTCTTCTTTAAAAAATATATATATATATGGTAAAATATACATAACATAAAATGTACTATCTAACCATGTTTAAGTAGAGTTCCATGGCATTAAGTACGTTCACACTGTTGTGCAACCATCACCACCATCCAGCTCCAAAACTTTTTATCCTCCCAAACTGAAACTCAGTACCCGTTAGACACTAACTCCCCAGTCCTTCCTCCTCCCAGGCCCTGGCAACCTCCATTCTACATTCTGTCTCTATGAACTTGACTACTCTAGGTACCTCGTGTGAATGGAATCATGCAGTTTTTTCTTTTATGACTGGATTATTTCACTTAGCATATTGTCTTCAAGATTGATTCATGTGTAGCATGTTTTTAAATTTCATCCCTTTTTAAGGCTGAACAAAACCTCCGTTTTATGTAGATACCACATTTGATTATCCATTGCTGGACATTTGGACTGTTTCTACCTTTTGATTATTATGAAAAATGCTGCTATGAACATGGGTGTACAAATATCTGTTCAAGGCACCAAGGTCAATTCTTTAAGGTATATACTCAAAAATGGAAATCATAGAGTTAGGAACATGATAAATCTATGTTTAATTTTTTAGGGACCTGTCATACTCTTTTCTGCAGTGGCTGCGCTATTTACCATTCCCACCAGAAGCTCACAAGGGCTTCCATTTGTCCACATCCATGTCAACACTTGCTATTTTCTTTTCTTTTTTTTTTTTTTTCAATAATAGCCACCCTACAGGTATGAAGTGGTACTGCCCTCTTTTATACTTTAAAGCTGAAACTTCAAAATGCAATCTACATGAATTATCTACACCCCCTCCTTGCCATTCACTTACTGTAGTCTGGACTCTGCCCTTACTACTGTGCCCCATCCTCCTGTCCCTAAAACCATCTCGCACTTGGATAACATCAGTCTCTGGTTTCTTTTCAGTTCTCTCTTACCTGACCTCTACTGATTTGGCAGTTTTGATCACTCTCTCCATTAAAATTCTTCCCTTGGCTCCTGCAATACCTAATACAGTACAATTTTTCAGTTTATTCTTCACTCCCACCCCTGTAAACTTCTTTCTCTAGATTCCCTTACTCATTAGCTTTGGCTTCACTATCCAACTACCCTTCCAAACTAGAAACTGCCATCCATATTCAATTGCTCATCAAGATGACTGGCTTCTATCCACAAAATGCTTTTGAAATCAGAACGTTTCTCCCTATTTGCAAAGTAAGTGGGCTCATCCAAATTGCCTTGAGTCCATCTTGATTGCGCTCAAACCTCTCGAATCATCTCCACGTGTCCAATCTTATTTCACTGTGTTTATCTACCTGCTGCAAGAGGTATCTATATAGAAGAATCCCACAATTTCATTACTTAAAAATCCTTCTTCAATTCCTTCCTGGCAGAAGGTGGCAAGGCACCCACAGCTATTGACAATCTGGCTCTACTTTCTCACCTCATTTCTAGTTACTCCACTCCCTGCAGCCCACATCTCAGCTGTACCAACCTACCATGTTCCCCCCAGCTTGCCATGGTTACTGTGACTCTGCCCCTTTGCTCCTGTTCATCACTATGTCTAGAATATTTATCTTCCCTTCTCCATCTCATGAGCTCTTATTCATCAATATTGCCTAATCTTCGAAGGTTTCCTGGGGTGTCTGAGAGTTATTAAAAATTTCCCCTGTGGTAGTCAAAATTATCCTTGATACAGAAATGGATTAATTAATTTAACAAGCTTATGAGTGATACTATATGTTAAGAATGTTCTAGGTCCTGCCATTAGGAGACAGGTGAAGCATTTGTCCTCAACTGGCTTGCACTATAATAGGGGTGGAGGGACAGCTAGAAAATAAACAAATAAACACAGAGTGCAACAGATGCTGGGAAGTGCTATGGAGGAAAAAGAAAAAGCAGGGTGCCAGTGTGGGAATGTTGCTATTTTATAGAGGGAGAGAGGCTCCCTGGTAAGGCTGAAGGAGAAGCAGGAACAATGCACACAGATTCTGGGGCCAGAGTGTTCCAGGCAGAGGGAACAGCAAGAGCCAAGGTCTGTGTGGCACAAGGATGCTTGTCATGTTCATCAGGGCCAGGGTGGCTGGAGTAGAGCTTTTGAAGGTAGAAAGGTAAAGCTGAGGTCAAGGAAGCAAGTGATGCACAGAGAAGTGCCCAAGGTCACTTATAACAAAGAGCTGAAAGTCAACCTCAAGTTGGCCTGATTCCAAAGCTTATACACTGCATGACATGGTGGCCATTTGGCCTTTGATCATTCAAATATTGAAACAACTATTGGGTGCCAGCTGCATGGCAGGTTGTATTTTAAATGTTGAAGACACACTGATGAAAAAAATAGATAGTGCTTTCTTTCAAGAAGCCTAGCATAGGAAGGCAGATATACATACACATTCATGTGGCATAGTTTTAATTACAAAGGCCACACTGTGTCCAGTGGACCCATAGAGGTAAATTCTACCTAGTATGTTCAGGAAATGTTTCCTGGAGGGGTCAGTACGTAGGCTGATCTTGAACAAGATTCAGGGAACTTCTTGAAATAGTTGTCACACTGTCAATGTGGTTATTCCTTGAGGCCTATGTATTCATTTCCAGGGCTGCCTTAACAGCATACCATAAACTGGGTGGCTTCCACCAATGGGTGATTTAAAATTTATCATCTTACAGTTCTGGAGGTTAGAAGTCTGAAATCAAGAAGAGCCAAGCTCAGTCTTCAGGCTCTCGGGGAGGTTCCTTTCTTGACTTCTGGTGGTTGCTGGCAATCCTCAGCATTCCTTGGCTTATAGGTGCATTATTTCAATATCTACCACGGTCTTCACTTGGCCTTCTGCCCTGTTTGTGTCTGTGTCTGTAGATCATTCTCTCTTTGTAAAGACACCAGCCTCTGGATTTAGGGCCCACCCTACTCCATTATGACTTCATATTAACTGATTATATCTGCAAAGATCCCCTATCTTCAAATAATATCACATTCACAGATTCCAGTAGTTAGGATTTTAATGTAGATTTTAGACGGACAACAGAATTCAACTGATAACAGCCTGTATGGTTTGGTGTTTTTTACAGTAACGAGTATGCATTACTTTTATAATCTTAAAACATATTTCCATTAAAAAGAACATGAGAGATCTTTTTTTAACCTATTGGATTAGTGAAGATTAAAAAGAATGTTGATACCAACTAATGATAAGCTAGGATAAAATAAGAACTCTCATACACTGAGAAGAGAATAAAGATTGCTTTGATCATTGTGAAGGACAGTGTGGAAACAAATTTAAAAATTTTTAATTTTAAATGAGCACATATCTGTCCTTCAACCAGAAATGTCACTTCTGAAAATTTAAATTAATTAAATAAACAAATGTTCAAAAGAATGTGTACAAGTCTATCCACTACAGTGGAGTTTTATGAAGCAAGTGAAAAATTGGAACCTACTTAAATGGTTATTTTTTTTAATTTTATTTTTTATTTTTTTTTAAATTTACATCCAAATTAGTTATCATATAGTGAAACAATGATTTCAGGAGTAGATTCCTGAATGCCCCTTACCCATTTAGCCCATCCCCTCTCCCACAACCCCTCCAGTAACCCTCAGTTTGTTCTCCATACTTATGAGTCCCTTATGTTTTGTCCCCCTCCCTGTTTTTATATTATTTTTGTTTCCTTCCATTATGTTCATCTGTTTTGTCTCTTAACGTCCTCATATGAGTGAAGTCATATGATTTTTGTCTTTCTCTGACTAATTTCACTTAGCATAATACCCTCCAGTTCCATCCATGTAGTTGAAATGGCAAGATTTCATTCTTTTTGATTGCTGAGTGATACTCCATTGTATATATATACCACATCTTCTTTATTCATTCATCCATTGATGGACATTTGGGCTCTTTCCATACTTGGGCTATTGTTGATAGTGCTGCTATAAACATGGGGGTGCTCTTGTCCCTTGGAAACAGCACACCTGTATCCCTTGGATAAATGCCTAGTAGTGCAATTGCTGGGTCGTATGGTAGTTCTATTTTTAGTTTTTTGAGAAACCTCCATACTGGTTTCCAGAGTGGCTGCACCAGCTTGCATTCCCACCAACAATGCAAAAGAGATCCTCTTTCTCTGCATCCTCGCCAACATCTGTTGTTGCCTGGGTTTTTAATGTTAGCCATTCTGACAAGTGTCAGGTATATTTCATTGTGGTTTTGATTTGTATTTCCCTGATGATGAGTGATGTTGAGCATTTCTTCATGTGTCGGTTGGCCATCTGGATGTCTTCCTTGGAGAAGTGTCTATTCATGTCTTTTGCCCATTTCTTCACTGGATGATTTGTTTTTTGGGTTTTGAGTTTGATAAGTTCTTTATAGATTTTGGATACTAACCCTTGATCTGATATGTCATTTGCAAATATCTTCTCCCATTCTGTCGGTTGCCTTTTAGTTTTGCTGATTGTTTCCTTCGCTGTGCAGAAGCTTTTTATTTTGATGAGGTCCCAGTAGTTCATTTTTGCTTTTGTTTCCCTTGCCTCCAGAGACTGTTAAGAAGTTGCTGCAGTCAAGATCAAAGAGGTTTTTGCCTGCTTTCTCCTCGAGGATTTTGATGGCTTCCTGTCTTACATTGAGGTCTTTCATCCATTTTGAGTTTATTTTTGTGTATGGTGTAAGAAAGTGGTCCAGGTTCATTCTTCTGCATGTCGCTGTCCAGTTTTCCCAGCACCACTTGCTGAAGAAACTGTCTTTATTCCATTGGATATTCTTTCCTGCTTTGTCAAAGATTAGTTGGCCATTCGTTTGTGGGTCCATTTCTGGGTTCTCTATTCTTTTCCATTGATCTAAGTGTCTGTTCTTGTGCCAGTACCATACTGTCTTGATGATTACAGCTTTGTAGTATAGCTTGAAGTCTGGGATTGTGATGCCTCCTGCTTTGGTTTTCTTTTTCAAGATTGGTTTGGCTATTCGGGGTCTTTTCTGGTTCCATACAAATTTTAGGATTATTTGTTCTAGCTCTGTGAAGAATGCTGGTGTTACTTTGAAGGGATTGCATTGAATATGTAGATTGCTTTGGGTAGTATCGACATTTTAACAATATTTGCTCCTCCTACACAGGAACATGGAATCTTTTTCGATTTTTTTGTGTCTTCTTCAATTTCTTTCATAAGCTTTCTATAGTTTTCAGTGTATAGATTTTTCACCTCTTTGGTTAGATTTATTCCTAGGTATTTTATGGTTTTTGGTGCAACTGAAAATGGGATCGATTCCTTGATTTCTCTTTCTGTCGCTTCATTGTTGGTGTATAGGAATGCAACCGATTTCTGTATGTTGATTTTATATCCTGCAACTTTGCTGAATTCATGAACCAATTCTAGCAGTTTTTTGGTGGAATCTTTTGGGTTTTCCATATAGAGTATCATGTCATCTGCGAAGAGTGAAAGTTTGACATCCTCCTGTCCGATTTGGATGCCTTGTATTTCTTTGTGTTGTCTGATTGCAGAGGCTAAGGCTTCCAATACCATGTTGAATAACAGTGGCAAGAATGGACATCCCTGTCTTGTTCCTGACCTTAGTGGGAAAGCTCTCAGTTTTTCCCCATTGAGGATGATATTAGCGTTGGGTCATTCATATATGGCTTTTATGATCTTAAGGTATGTTCCTTCTATCCCTACTTTCTTGAGGGTTTTTATCAAGAAAGGATGCTGTATTCTGTCAAATGCTTTCTCTGCATCTATTGAGAGGATCATATGGTTCTTGTCCTTTCTTTTATTGATGTGATGAATCACATTAATTGTGTTGTGGATATTGAACCAGCCCTTCATCCCAGGTATAAATCCGACTTGGTCGTGGCGAATAATTTTTTTAATGTATTGTTGGATCCAGTTGGCTAATATTTTGTTGAGGAATTTTGCATCCATGTTCATCAGGGAAATTGGTCTATAGTTCTTTTTAGTGTGGTCTCTGTCTGGTTTTGGAATCAAGGTAATGCTGGCTTCATAGAAAGAGTTTGGAAGTTTGCCTTTCATTTTTATTTTTTGGAACAGTTTCAAGAGAATAGGTGTTAACTCTTCCTTAAATGTTTGGTAGAATTCCCCTGGAAAGCCATCTGGCCCTGGACTCTTGTTTTTTGGCAGAGTTTTGATTACTAATTTGATTTTCTTACTGGTTATGGGTCTGTTCAAATTTTCTATTTCTTCCTGTTTCAGTTTTGGTAGTGTATATGTTTCTAGGAATTTGTCCATTTCCTCCAGATTACCCATTCTATCGGCAGATAATTGCTTATAATATTCTCTTATTATTGTTTTTATTTCTGTTGTGTTGGTTGTGATCTCTCCTCTTTCATTCTTGATTTTATTTATTTGGGTCCTTTCCTTTTTCTTCTTGATCAAACTGGCTAGTGGTTTATCAATTTTGTTAATTCTTTCAAAGAACCAGCTTCTGGTTTCATTGATCTGTTCTACTGTTTTTGTTTGTTTGTTTGTTTGTTTGTTTGTTTTATGTTATTTTTAGTTTCTATAGCATTAATTTCTGCTCTAATCTTTATTATTTCCTGCCTTCTGCTGGTTTTGGGTTTTATTTGCTGTTCTTTTTCCAGTTCCTTAAGGCGTAAGGTTAGGTTGTGTATCTGAGATCTTTCTTCCTTCTTTAGGAAGGCCTGGATTCCTATATACTTTCCTCTTATGACCGCCTTTGCTGTGTCCCAGAGGTGTTGGGTTGTGGTGTTATCATTTTCATTTGACTTCCATATACTTTTTAATTTCCTCTGTAACTGCCTGGTTAGCCCATTCATTCTTTAGTAGGATGTTCTTCAGTCTTCAAGTATTTGTTACCTTTCCAAATTTTTTCTTGTGGTTGATTTCGAGTTTCATAGTGTTGTGGTCTGAAAATATGCACGGTATGATCTTGATCTTTTTGTACTTACTTAGGGCTGATTTGTGTCCCAGTACATGGTCTATTCTGGAGAATGTCCCATGTGCACTGGAGAAGAATGTGTATTGGTCTGCTTTAGGATGAAATGTTCTGAATATATCTGTTAAGTCCATCTGGTCCAGTGTGTCCTTCAAAGCCATTGATTGTTTTGTTTCCTTGTTGATTTTTTGATTAGATGATCTGTCCATTGTTGTGAGTGTGGTGTTGAAGTCTCCTACTATTATGGTATTTCTATCGATGAGTTTATGTTTGTGATTAATTGATTGATATATTTGGATTCTCCCACATTTGGCGCATAAATGTTTACAATTGTTAGGTCTTGGTGGATAGACCCCTTGATTATGATATAATGTCCTAGATTGTCTGATGTAAGTATGGCTACTCTGGCTTTCTTCTGTTGACCATTAGCATGATAGATGGTTCTCCATCCCCTTATTTTCAATCTGAAGGTGTCTTTAGGTCTAAAGTGGGTCTCTTCTAAACAGCATATAGATGGATCTTGTTTTCCTATCCGTTCTGTTACCCTATGTCTTTTGATTGGAGCATTGAGTCCATTGACGTTTGGAGTGAGTACTAAAAGATATGAATTTATTGCCATTATGATGCTTGTAGAGTTGGAGTTTCTGGTGGTGTTCTCTGGTCTTTTCTAATCTTTGTTGCTTTTGGTATTTATATATATATATATATATACATATATATATATATTTTTTTTTTTTTTCCATCTTTCTCCCCTCAGAAAGTCCCCCTTGAAATTTCTCAGCAGGGCTGGTTTAGTGGTCACAAACTCCTTTAATTTTTGTTTGTCTGGGAAACTTTTTTACTTCTCCTTCTATTTTGAATGACAGCCTTGCTGGATAGAGAATTCTTGGCTACATATTTTTCTTTTTTCTTTTTTTTAACATTTATTTATTTTTGAGACAGGGAGAGACAGAGCATGAACGGGGGAGGGTCAGAGAGAGGGAGACACAGAATCTGAAACAGGCTCCAGGCTCCGAGCTGTCAGCACAGAGCCCGATGCAGGGCTTAAACTCATGGACCATGAGATCATGACCTGAGCCAAAGTCGGACACCCAACTGACTGAGCCACTCAGGCACCCTGGCTGCATATTTTTCTGATTCAGCACACTGAATGTATCCTTTCTGGTCTGCCAAGTTTCTGCAGATAGTTTCTGCAAACCTGATCTGTCTTCCCTTATAGGTTAGGGACTTTTTTCCCTTGCTGCTTTCATGATTCTCTCCTTGCCTGAGTATTTTGTGAATTTGACTATGATATGCCTTGTTGATGGTCGGTTTTTGTTGAATCTACTGGGGGTCCTCTGTGCTTCCTGGATTTTGATGTCTGTGTCTTTCCCCAGGTTAGGAAAGTTTTCCACTGCGATTTGCTCACATAACCCTTCTACCCCTATTTCTGTCTCTTCCTCTTCTGGAACCCCTATGATTTTGATGTTGCTCCTTTTTAATGAGTCACTGATTTCTCTAATTCTTAAATCATACTCTTTTGCCTTAATCTTCCTCTTTTTTTATGCTTCATTATTCTCTATAAGTTTGTCCTCTATATTGCTGATTCTCTGTTCTGCCTCATCCATTCTTGCCGCTGCTGCAAGGATGGACGCCGCTGCATCCGTCCATGATTGCAGTTCAGTTATAGCATTTTTTATTTCATTCTGGCTATTTTTTTACTGCTTTTATCTCTGTAGAAAGGACTCCAATCTATTTTCGACTCCAGCTAGTATTCTTATTATCGTGATTCAAAATTGTGGTTCAGACATCTTGGTTGTATCTGTGTTGGTTAAATCCCTGGCTGTCCTTTCTTTGTGCTCTTCCTTTTGGGGTGAATTCCTTCATTTTGTCATTTTGAAGGGAAAAAAGGAATTAATTAGGTAGAAAAATTGAAATAAAAAATTAAAATTAAAAAAATATTAAAATAAAAAATTAAAAACACAAATTGAATAGATGATGCTAGATCCTAGGTGTGTTTTGGTCTGGGTGTTGAAAGTGGTTTGACAGATTAGAGAAAAAATAGGGGGGGGAGGAAGGAAAAAAAAGAAAGAAAATCGTTTGAGAATTTGAAAAATATGAATACACTGAAGTAGACTAAAGTGAGATGATGGGGGTAAAATAGAATTTGAAAAAATATACACAAAAGTAAAGAATATAGTAGAAAAAATTAAAGAAAAATATTTTTAATAAAGATTAGAAATAAATATGAATTTTTCTTTTTCTGTATTTAAGAAAAAAGAAAATAAACAAAAAAGATTTAAAAAGATAAAAAAGAAAAAAGAGAGAAAAAAGAAATCATTTGAAAATTTGAAAAAGTGAATACACTGTAGTAGACTAAAATAAAATGATGGAAGTAAAATAGATTTTGAAAAAGTTTCCAAAAAGCAAAAAGTATAGTAATAAAAATTAAATTAAAATATTTTTAATAGAAATTGAAAGTAAAAATGAAGTTTTTCTCTTTCTGCATTCAAGAAAAAGAAAAGAAACAAAACAGAAAAAAGGAAAAAGAAAGAAAAAAAGGAAATTGAAAATTTGAAAAGGTAAATACACTGAAGTAGACTAAAATAAAATGATGGAAGTAAAATAGAATTTGAAAAAATTACACAAAAGTAAAAAATATAGTAATAAAAATTAAAGAAAATATTTTTAAGAAAAATTGAAAATAAAAATGAATTTTTTCCCTTTCTGTATTCAAGAAAAAGAATTGTAAAAGAGAAAAAGAAAAAAGAAAGAAAGAAAATTGAATAGATGAACCTGCTAACAGATTGAAGGAGGGCTGAAATTGCTTCGTTTTCCCCTAGAAGTCAGTCTATGTAGTTCTTTATAGTCCATAAACTAAGCAGGTGGTGAGACTTGTGTTCTTGAAAAGCAAGGTTGGCCCAGCTGGGTGGGGCTCAGTGTAATGGCTCCATTCTCCACTAGATGGCACCGCAAGCCTACTGGGGTGGATTGTTGCAGCGCTTGTAGGTGCGTATGCGCATGCGTGGGAGCGGTAAAAAATGGCGCCACGTACCCAGTCTGTTCTCCCAGATCAGCAATCGCGCACCTATCCTCTGTCTTCACTCTCGTTTACTCCCCGCTTTGTCACTCTCCGTGACCAGGCCCCAGGCAGTACCTCTCTCCTGAGTTTTGTCTTAGATGCGGCTGTTTTCTCTGGCCCCTTACTTCTGAAGGACTGCGGCTTTGACCATTCTGCCCCCCTGCGGGAGGGTCTCGCTGAGCAATGGCCGAATGCTGGCTGCACCCAGGAATGCCTGCTGGACCCTGCTACTGCCGGTGCCCCAAGACTGTGGCCAGGTGCCAGCCCGCCCCAGAAAAAGTTCGTGAGATAGTGTAGCAGCAGCATTTCAGGGACCATGGAAAATCACAACACACATCTGGCACCAGGCTTCACCCTCAAGGACCTTGCCCCAGCACCAGCGAATGTGGCCGCCTTCCGGGGTCTGCTGGGACCAGGTGGCTTCAACAGTCTCTACCAAAGCCCCTCCAGCAGTGAAACCGCTTTTTCCCGTGTGGCCAGAGAACGTCCCGGACCCCAATCTGTTCCTGGGGATTCACCTTTCCCACCAGAGCACCACCAGGTATGGAGCTGTGGAGTTGCAGCCTTTGCACTTAATGGAATTTAAACTCTCTCCTTTCTCCTTTCTCCCTTTTTAGTTTAGTCCCTGTGGCTGTTTCCAATTTTCCACTTTCTCTCCAGCTGCTTTTGGGGAGAGGTGCTTTTCCTGTATTCTCCCCTCCTCCCCAGATTCCATCCTCTCTCTGCCCACAAAAGCGGTTCCCTACCTTTTGCGGCTTCTTGCTCCTCAAGTTCAGTTGTCCGCGCTACGTACCTGCTGAATTCTGTGGTTCAGGTTGTGCAGATTGTTGTGTTAATCCTCCAGTTTTCTAGGTGTGTAGGATGGTTTAGTGTTGGTCTGGCTGTATTTCATGGATGCAAGACACACAACAACCTTCCATGCTGTTCTGCCATCTTGGCTCCTCCCCTACACCTTAAAATGGTTATTTTTTGAAACAAGTTATCAAACAGCATTTTGTTAAGAGAGGGAATACGTGGCATGAGTGTGTTTACAGAGAAAATGGTATAGAAGGATATCGATTAGAATACAAATACTCACAGGTGTGCAGTAACTAAAGGTTAAAAGTGGGGTGAGAGGAGCGAGGGTCCAGATTACCTGATCCTTACCTGAAGTCATTCTGTGACTCACTTTCCCTGCCCCCTCCCATGCAGGTCCTGCTCCAGAAGGCTGGTCCCTGTCCCTCTCCCAGGGCAGTCTACTCACCTGCCATGGCTTTGCTGCAAAGCTAGGATGGGAGAATTTGCTCACCCGGTTCTAGGTTTGTTTCTGGGTGGTGGGTTTAGGTGATCTTTATTTCTTTATTACACTTCTCTGTACATTTTGAATTTTTTTGCAACAACTTTTTTTGCTATTTTTGTAATAGGAAAAGCATGATGGTCTTTGGAAAAAAGAGATGGGTGGGTAGGTGTTTACCAGGCAGATGGCTGGGGACAGGTGGGGGAGGGCACTCCAGGCAAAGGGATTGGCAGAAGCACAGATGGACTGGAGGAACAGGGAGAGTAGGTTGACATTTTAAGTAAAGTGCAATTTGATCCAGGAGATTAGAGTCTAGGGGATTACAGTGGGGAAAGAGGGATGGGGTAACCAGGCAGAGGTAAGACCTGGGAGGCTTTGTTTCCCATGCAGAGTCTCCCTTTTACCTAGGCCATAGGGAAGAAGGATTTTAAACAGGAGAGAGAACTGATCAGATATTGCTTTAGGAATAAGTCTCAGGTGTATGGGTTGGCACAAGTGGATAGGGAGAGAGAGGAATGTGAGAATGGGGGGAAGTGGGGAGGCTACTGTAGTGGACCAGGCTGTGAGCGGGCTGGAGGCAGGGAGAAGTAAATGCATAAAAGAGGTAGTAAGAGGGGAAATCAACAGAATCAGGCAAATGCTAGTCTGGTGAGGACGGGGGAGAGGAGGAGGTGGGGTTTGAGTGACTGAGTGGATGGTGTCAATCACTGAAGTAGAGAGTAGAGGAGGGGAGGGAGTAGATTAGGGGAGAAAGTCTCCAAGTTCACTTGGGATGTGTTGGGTTCTGGGTTCCTGGGAGCCATCCAAGAGAAGCAGTTAGGTAATCATCCATGCAGGTGGGGAGTTCATGAAGGGGCTCCAGGCTGAAGACACACAGGAGGCGTACAGGACATACAGGAGTGGCTGAGGCCATGGGAATTGACGGGTTGTCTGCGTGCAATGAGGAAAGACCTCAGGGCAAAATCCCAAAGTATCAGTTAGAGTTCTTCAGCCGTAAGGAATAGAAAACCCAATCTAATAAATGTAAGCAATAGAAAACAAAAGAGCTCATTGGACGCATGCTGAGTAGGTCATGGAACAAATAACTGAATAAGTAGCCCTCGAGGAGGACAAGAAAGAAGGGCATTTTTGGGTCCCAGGGTAGAATCTGAGGCCTGCTGGCTTTGTTAGGTTGGGCTGCTATACAGGAATATCAGAGACTGGTGGCTGAAATAAAAAACCTTTATTTCTCACAGTTCTGAAGGCTGAGAAGTCCAGGATCAGGGTTCTAGTGAGAGCTCTCTCCCTGCTTGCTCACACAGAGGAGAGAAAAAGGAAATAAGCACTCTCCCTCTCTTGTATCAGGGAGATGTCTCTTCTTCTAAAAGTGCTCACCCACAGGGCAGCCTGGAACTCCCCTACACAGGCTGAAACTGCCGTCCATATGCAGGATTTCTTCTTGTTGCAGGGGAGCCTCAGCCCAGAGTTTAAGGCTTTTCAACAGACTGAATCAGGCCCATTCAGATGCTGTAGGATTATCTCTCTTCTTTAGAGTCAACTGATTGTAGCTTTAATCACATACAGAATACCTTCATTATAACACCTAGATGAGTGTTTGGTTGAATAACGGGCTGTAGCCTAACCAATTTACTGCATCAAAAAGATCATCACACGCATGCTCTAAATATTTAATATTTAATATTTAAAAATGTTTATTTTCGAGAGAAAGAGAGAGAGCATGAGCAGGGGAGGGGAAGGGAGAGAGGGAGAGACACAGAATCCAAAGCAGGCCGTGAGCTGTCAGCACAGAGCTCTGACACAGGCCTTGAACCCACGAACTGTGAGATCATGACCCAAGCTGAGGTCAGGTGCTCAGCCAACTGAGCCACCCAGGTGCCCCACGTGTTTTGAATATTTAACATACTCTAAACATTGTTCTAAATATTTTAGCTAGAAAGTTCTTTTGAAGTTCTATGGTGACCCCACTTTTGCAGATGAGAGAATTAAAACCGTGAAGGAATTAACAGCTTGCCTAAGATTTTGCACTAGTAAAAGGTGGAACTGAAGTTGGACCCAGGTAATCAGACTGTACAACCAACCAGGTGAACCCCTTGCCCTGTTGCCTCCTTGGAACAGAAGAGAATTTAAGGCCTTGAGAGCAGAGACCAGCTGTACTCTCACTGTTGTATGCTTAGCGCCTCGCCTGGAAAATAATAGGGACCTAACTGTTGGATTAACTAGTTAAGGTATAAGATTTAAAATAGCCTGTGTATACTCAAGAGAATGTCAATAAAATCTATTTAATGCGTTCCTCAAACTGCAAACTCCTAAGACCAATTTTCTTAATTTCTATTTAAGTGTTCTTTGGTTATCTAAAGAAATTAAGCAGTTATTTAGCTCAGAGCTGAAGATTTTAAGTAAAATACTTCAAGCGAGATTTTTTTCTAAATTGCTCCTTTAATTTTCTACAATGTGCTTTTATCCCTTTATGCATGATATGAAGCCAAACTCTATATTTAATTAAAATTCAACACCTTTATGAGAATACAGGAGGTATTTTCTTCATGACTTCTTTCTTTGGAAACTAAATAGAACATGTTTAAATTTACTTAGTAACAAAAATTAAATTTCTGTGTTCAATATTTAACTATTTTACTGACATTAGATCCAAACATAATTAAATTGCAAAACAGAATCTGTGTAGCCCATAAGTTTTTTTTTGATCAAGAAAAGTTAAAAAAAAAAACTACAATATTTCAAAATTTTGGGTAATCCAAGTAGAAAAACACTTCACAAAAGAAGTTAAGAAATGGAGCATGTAAATTATATTGTATTCGTGAGGCTTCTCGTAAAAATTAACAATAGCTGATGTTCTGTGATAATGTGAATCTGAAAGAAATGAAGTGGATTTGAGAGAATCCAAAACTTTAGCACTTTCAAACCAGAAAGGGACCTTAAGTCTATTTGGTCCTTTCTAGGGCATTTAGCACATAAGACATAGAGACCCAGGAAGGTAAATTAAGTACATTCCCCAGAGGCATGGAGCGAGAGCTATTTGAGGAGTATCAATGTATACCTTCCAGTCCTGCCCTGCGAGCCCTCTGGTCCACCTAGGATGGCTCCTTTGGGAGACAATGTTGTAGGCAGGAGTCCACAACTTCCCCACCAACCAGCCATTGGCTCTTAACTCATCTGTAGCTACTCTTTCCTCCCTCCTTCAGATTCCTGGGCCTACCCCAGCCTTACAGAGACTCCCACACCTCCTCACTGTAGGACTCAGCTTACCTGTTTATGTTTTAGCTCTGTTTTCTCCCTTGGCATTTAGGGTTCCTAGATGCTTTGGATGTGAATTCTCTGCTTCCTCCTCTGAACTTATGGACAGAATCAGACCTTATAGGGCATGGGGAATTAGAAGTTCAAACACAGTGCTGTAGCTCATATTTGAGATTAAACTTGGTGAGGAAATCTATTTGTGAGCTAATGCCCGAGGTAGTTTCCAAAGGGAATGGCTATATTTTCAGTGTCTTGTGCTTTATAGTTATCACAGAAACCCAGATTTAAATGGACCTTTCAGTTTGTCTACACCTTGTGACACATGATTTATAGCATACAGGTTGAGGGGTCAGTCAGTTGTTGTTTGAACAAACCCAGTGTCCAGGAACATCAACCGATTCACCTTCAGAAAATTCTGGCTCTTAGCAACTTAACCTTGAGCTAAAAACCTGTCCCTCTGAGGGACAGATGATGTTGAATTTTACCTGAGGCCTGTGCCCCTAGAAATCAGTTCCCTTCTCCCCTTTGCAACAATTCTTAGGAATAACCTCTGCTTTCTAAGTCTGGATTTGCTTTTACTTGAGAGAGTGACTCTAATCACCTCAGCCTATCCCTACCTCTCAGTGGGGGTCATATGGCCTCCAAGGAGAGGAAAAGTAGTTCTTAGGGAGAGACAGCAAAAGAAGTCTTGTTCTTTTTATGTATCAAGCACAGAAATACATAGAGTACATAAACACATGCATCGTGTATATGTGGTACAAAGATTTCATGGTGAGGGTGAAGCAGTTAGTATAAAAATCTTTAAAAAGGCGGTTATGAATAAAGGGGAGGTGGTTATGAAAAAAAGTTTGAAAAACACTGATCTTCTCTGACTCTTCCACATGAGAACCCTTCAAATGTTTTGGGACAGCTATCCTATTCTCATAGAGGGAGGCTGGGAAAGTGTGTACCGGGTCAGTCTGCTTGGTCAGTTCCACTTTTATCCATACTGATTTCTCTCTATTGGCTTTGAGTGTTTCATTCTTTCAAGAACTTACATTTGTTGGAATCCTGCATTGCTTAATGATTAGTTCTATCAACAATAACTATATATGTCCTTTAAGTCTTGCATATTTGAAAACAGACTGTGACATAGAAAATATCTAAAAAAGAAAGCAAGAAAGAATGTTTTTCAATGAAACTACTAAACGAACGTGGAACTCCACTCTCTTAAGTAAGGACTATGCATTTCTTGTTGCTGTTCTAATTTATAGGCTATGAACCAACCTTATATGTTGTATATGTGAAGGCTAACTCTTTTTTTTTTTTTTTTGGTCGAAATGGCACCCAAAGATTTGGAGACAAAGTCAGTGCCATCTTGGTTCAGAATGTAAAATTTCTTTTCTTAAATATCTTGACTTCAAAGGTGATCAATTCCTATTCTATCCCAGCGCTGCTAGACTTGCTACCTACTGATCCAAATCATTTGAAGGTGGAAAAACAAGTCTCTTCTGTAGCCACTCAGTGAAGAATCCTCCATCTCCTCATCCTTGGCCACAGCATTTAATCTCCATCCGACACGATAATATGTGTTGGGATGCATTATTCTCTGAGAGAATAGACGCTGAGCTTTTCTCTATTCATAAACACCATCACACCACCACTGAATTATCTCTAGTTTCTTGACTTCCTCTACATTCCCCGGAAAGGGACTTATTATTTGTTAATGTTTGGCACAATTCAATACATATGGTGCTTTTGATGATAAGAAACAGGACAGAGTTATAATTTACCTCAAGATGGAATGTAATTAAAATTACTACATCATTTTTTTACATGTCTAATCTATGCCATGTGGGGTTTTGAAACAATCGATAATTCCAAGAAAATCTGAGATAGAAGTCTGAATTACTACAGCATTCATTTTCAGGGCTGCCAGAAATTACAATTTCAGGTCTTGGATCCATGGGTGCAACACATTTATGAATAGAGAAACTTATTTAAGGTCCATCAGTCTACTTCCCAAAACATGATCCCGTATCTCTCTTTGGACTGGTCCTGTCTACATGTCACTGTAGAGAAAAGCAAACCTCTCTGCGTGCAAACCTCTGAGGAGAGAAATGCCTTCCAGGGATTCCTATGCTTTACCTCAAGGGGCGCTGAGGAGCCAGTCATCCAGGTAGCCGACCAAGAGGGAACCAGAAGACGTGGTTGAAGGCTGACGTACCTCACGTAAAATTTGCCAAGTAATTCTGCAAATAGCCAGAAATGTATGGCGCTCTTAAAGCAAAACCCTGACAACTTAATTTTTCCAGAATGAAGTGCTTTTCTCATGTTTTTTTTTTGTTTTTTTGTTTTTTTGGTTTTTTTTTGCACAGAGCCCATGCACATGAAGGCTTAATACCTTTCTGGCATTTTAACAGACTTCCAAACATTTATCTATTTAAACGTCTATATCTTTTAAAGTAGCAAAAGAAAGAGTCACTAATTAGGTACGCTGAAGGAAAATTCAATTCATTACAAATTATCTAGTTGCTGTATGCGCCATTCCGGCTATGGAGAATCAATCCTTCTCAGGGAACTAATGAGCCCTGGCTTCTGCATTAAATTGGTGCCTGTCATTTAAAATTATACACGGATGTATACATACCTGCATGCAGGGTGAGTTATCTACATGCAAATAGCACATAGATCCAGTTTTTCTAAAAAGCAGTTCTTCGCTGCAGGCTTTAAAATTTGTCTTCTTGTACTTTCAAAAATATTTTATCAGAGCCTGAATTTAAAGCTATTTTTTCGATAGCCTAGTGACAGTAGCATGCAAATCCTTGAAGTGACGTGTGATGCAAAAATAACACGACTTTCACATAATTGAATCATATCTGTGTTTTTGATCCCAAGCTTACATCTACCTCCAAATAGCAAGAGAACGCCACCCCACCCCTCCACCGAAGAGTATTAACGTGTTCTATTCTTTTTCCATTTTCCTTCATCAGCGCTGACACACAGCTTCCATCACGACTATTAGGGCCACTGAGCACAGCCACATGACAGAATTTGTAGACTCCCAATGACTCAGACGAAAACAAAAGCATAAATTTAAAAAGTAGACTGCAATTTCTTTGGTCGGGACGGGAAGGCTGGGTCCCTTCATGGGAAAATTGGAACAATTCGGCACGCTGACGTTAAGATCAGAGTCCCCCAAATCGAGATTGAAACCTCTCAGAAATGGATGTTTTTGTTTATTTGTTTGTCGGTTGGTTTCCATTCCCCTCTGCTTAAAAATGCATACAACTCCCACTCCTCACCATATTTTTAAAACAATTTTAAAATGCCTATAAATGGGGGTGGGGGGGAAATGCTGATCAGTGCTTCTTCCTCCAGGGAGGGAGCTAGCTAGCTATCATCTATCTATCTATAGAGAGAGAAATCTGTGCAGTTGCAATATCAGTCATGTGCTTCCTTTATGGGCATTGCCACATGATTGGCCACATGATTGGATACAATGTGTATCCATCCAGATGTCCAGGCAAATATTTATTCCAATAATTTACAATATCTTTGAAATGTGAAAGCCTAAAAGTGAGAGTGAATAGAAATATTTAACGTAATACCTCTAATGAGAAAGCCTGGGTGGGGGTAGGGGGTAGAAATTAGAACAAAAATGTATAGGGCAATTTTAGGAACAACCTGAATTCTCAAAGATCTATATTCAGCTGACTCAGACTTCACAGTCTTCACTGTTATCATTTAAAAATATCCTTTGATAGTGGAGTGACAGGTTGGTGTCAATATACTAAACACTTCTGAAATATTTGGGTCTGCATTACACAAAATTTTGTAGGAGTTAAGTTTACCTTTGGGGGGCCCCAGCTTCTTCTTTTGGGGGCTTTTTCTCTGTAGATCTATAATGTCTTCTGTTTTCAAGTTTATTTATTAATAAATCTTAGAAAAGGAGCTGATAAATTCCATCACAGTAAGGTGTAAACAACTGGAGATTTACCCCAATACTAAAAATAATAATAATAATAATTCTGATAGTGGAATTTTAACCAAAATCATAACAACCAGAATTTAAATTTAAAAATATTAAAGACTGACAGTTTTGCCCCAAAGTATAAGTAATGTACATGAATGAAATACCTTGGCTAAATTCTGTAATGATAAATGAATGTCATCTAAAATTCATATTAGCTAGGACTGGTCATTTAAAATTCATATCAAAATTCCATAGTGAGCCAAAGCCATTTTAGTAAATTATCTCTATCCTCAGTCAGATGCATGTGGTAACATATAAACATATGTTTAGATTCATTACAGCAGTATTTGTAACAGCAAAAAAAAACCCAAAACCTGCTAACAACATAAATGTCCATCCATAGAAAAATGGTAAAATGATCAAAATATAAAGAAATACCATGCAGAGCACCTGGGTGGTTCAGTTGGTTAAATGTCCAACTCTGGCTCAGGTCATGATCTCACGGTTTGTGGGTTTGAGCCCTGTGTCAGGCTCTGTGCTGATAGCTCAAAACCTGGAGCCTGCTTCAGATTCTGTGTCTCCCTCTCTCTCTCTCTTCCCCTCCCCCACTTGTGCACGTGCTCTCTCTCTCTCTCTCTCTCAAAAATAAATAAATATTAAAAAAAGAAATGCCATGAAACCATTTTTTTGTGATTTAAAAAATTGAGGTAAAATATACATAACATAAATTTCCCATTTTAATCATTCTTTTTTTTTTTTTTTTTTTTTTGAGAGAGACAGAGAGACAGAGCACAAGTCAGGGAGGGGCAGAGACAGAGGGAGACACAGAACCCAAAGCAGTCCCCAGTTCTATCAGCATAGAACCCACCACAGGGCTCCAATCCACAAATTGCAAGATCATGACCTGAGCGGAAGTCAGATGCTTAACCAACTGAGCCACCCAGGCACTCCCTACTTTAATCATTCTTAAGTATATGGTCCAATGATATGCATACACTTAAAACTCAGGTTGATTTATATATGCTAAAATGATTAAAACTCTCCAAGATATATGGTTAAATGGGGGGAAAAAAGTACAGTACAGAGCAGAATGTATAGAATGAATCTACTTTGCTTTAAAATCTTTTTTGAAATGTATTTAAAAATAAGTAATGGCACCTGGGTGGCTCAGTTAAATGTCTGACTCTTGATTTTGGCTCAGGTTATGATCTCACGGTTCATAGGATCAAGTCCCCATTAGACTCTGAGCAAACAGTGTGGAGCTTGCTTGGGCTTCTCTCTCATTCTCCCTCTCTCTCTACCCCACCTGTGCTTGTGTGCTTTCTCTCTCAAAATAAATAAACATTAAAAAAATAAGTAATGTACAAAGAATAAATTTCACCCATGAACATATCCCTGAAACTGGTAATTCGTAACATTGGTCATATTTCCTTCAATGTGTCTGTACGTAAAAAAATTCCAAATTCCCTTTGTCTTTCATCCTTTATCCCTTGAACCTTATTCATCTCTTGGGAATTACATGAATTTAGTGTGTATCTGATTAATTTATTTTTATACTTTTTCATGCATACATAGGTAACATGAATTCAGTATTATTATTTTTTGTGACCTTTTAAATTTGCCTAAATGTTATGACCTCTTCAACTTGCTTTCTTATTCCTCTATCACTCTGAAGATTGTTCTCTTCACTCAACATCACTTTTGAGTATGAATTCCCCTTGTTTCTCTTGTTGAAAGGGTACATGCCTATGCTTGTTTTTGCAAGATAGCTTCCTAGAGATACACATGAGACAAAGAAAGGAACACTGGGAATCAATGGAGGGAAGTAGGATTTTTACTTTTCATTTTATACCCTTTCAAAAGTGTTTGAAATTTTACTAAAGTTGTTATTTTGTAATGAATAAATAGTTTAGAGATGTAAAATTTATCCTGTTCATGTGGCAAGGGATACGAACACACCATGGCAGCTTGTGTGGGTTAAATGATTTTTCCCGTTTGACACACTATATTGCCCAGGTGAAATGGGACTGTACTGATGTCATGCATTATGATGAACTTTTATAAAAGTTACAGGTTTTAGGGGATAGGAGGCTGAGAGGTTACACAGAAGAAGTCGTGTAGCTCAATGGGTTTAGGAAAAGTGAAGGAAATATGCCATCTGGAAATGCACTGAATAGGAACAGAGAAGATGACCTTAAGGACCACCAACACAATGGAATGAGAAGTCAGAGGAAACACATTGGAATCGAAATAAAGAAATCAGATTTCAAGTCCTGGTTGTTTCACTAACAACCACATGTTTTAACAATTCACTCAAGACTCATTGTAATAATTTCCCTCCATAAAATGAGAACACACAGAGTTCTCATTCATTCATTCATTCAGTAAATACTGATAGAACTTCTAGTAGGTGCCAGGCACTGCTAGAAATTTCACTACTAGAAATACAAAGGTAAACAAGATGGAATTCTTAGCCTCACAAAAAAGGCTGCCTGATATTTTAAGAGTCTAGCCACTGAAGGTTAGAAATAGGCAGAGTGACAACCTACAGAGGCTGTCAGTTCTGGGTATTTCCCTGGACAGACTCACAGGTGCTAAGTCAGAGACCAGATGACCTATAAGAGAATAGTTACCCCAACGGCCTTAGCGGGAGCCCTAATGCCAAAACAGAAAAGGTCCCCATTTTTCTTGGGACTTGGGGAACTTGACTTCAGCTGAGGATCAGTACGATGAGTCAGAAGAATCACAATCTGGACTATACAGGGCATCTGGAAGAAGAATATAACCATGAGTGAGTAGAAGAGGATATTGGCTTCTTTTAACTGGGATCAAGTTGAAAGAAGATGTGAAACTTACTCTACCTCTTAATGGTTTATACCTTGAACTTTTTTAAGTTTATCAACTTTAAAATGGTTGACTACCTAAATGTCACAATGGATCATATGGGAGATCGTGGAACTTTTGGGGACAGAATCTCCCTTTTCATATGCCAATACGGTCACTGTAGCAATACCATCAGCCATGCTGAGGTTTCTGTGTGCTGGGGCTGAGGAGTATTCCAGGAGGTTGTCCTAAAGCTTCTCAGGGAGAGATCTATCCACCAGAAGTAAAGCCAAAGTTGTGGATGATCAGAAAAGCACTGACTGACCTAGAATAAGATTTTGAGGGATACCATATTAGGAAAGTAAATGAATATCTCATAAAGTAAGGATAATAATACCTACTTCAAAGGATTACTGTGAAGAGGAATAAATGTTAAGACATGAAAATATGATGTAAACTATAAAGGACTTTACAAGCACGAGACAATCATCATTATTTTATTTGCAGATCTAGAAGATATAGATAATATATTTCCTAGAAATTGTGTCATTCCCTAAACTTATGAAAAGGTGCCAAAAGCTCAATTGGCCCAATCTATCTTAAGTCTTATCCTGTAGACAGTCACCTTGTCTCTTATTTGTGAGAGGAGTCTCATTCCTAAAGAGCATATTTTGTGATCTAGTTTTACAGAGGTCTGGCCATTAGGGAAATATGATCCTTGATGGAATCCAGGAGGGGAACTCAGATGGGCATTTCAATTGAGAAATACATACACACCCAAGCCTTAAAAGCCCTTATGGGATATAGCTTATGCCAAATGAGGAATGACAAACTCTGCCTTCCTTGGATCCTCCTCTGTCATTCCTAATTGGAGCAAATACATTGTCATAAGTATCTAAAAAATAATTTTCAAAGTCTTCCAAACTAATAATGGCTGTGATAAAATTTGCCTAACATCTCTTTTAGAATAGCCTTACAATCTTTGCCACAAAAGATACAGTGCTCAACAGCTACACATTTAGAGAGAAATAAGCCCAAAGATAAAACACTTTTGAAATAGCATAGTTCTTTTTTTTTCCTGTAAACACGTACAAGAAAAACAACTTCTTAGCCCAATACAATCAATAGCCTCAAAAGATTTTCCAGTGTTCCAATGATGGAATACTTTATGCATACATAACTCAAATTTAACAATTTCTAGCCATTATTCAAATGAGAAACTTGAGTATGTTAACAATTTAGGAGATGTTCACATGAAAAGAACTCATTTAGATTTTATAATTATCCAGTTCACAAGAAAATTATGGGGCACTCCTCTGGGAAATACAGAGCAGAACAAATAAGAAGAAAAAGAAACAGAATATAACAGAAATTTGGAAAACAAAAAGGGGAAATCATGTTATTTGAAGAAGGATGAATTGCCATGATTCATGCAATAGCTTTTGGCTACTTTTTGAGAGATTTTTGTGCCTGTTGGACCCATGCACATATCTTTGGAAACAGCTCCCGAACTAAATGGTTCTCCACTGGGATTCTTGAAACCTTAGGTGATGTGGGGATAAACTCAAAGCTTGAAAGTTAATGTCAAAGGGAGCAGAACAAATCTCTGAAAGAGAGTCATGGGCCATGTCCTAGAAACAAAAGACGGTTAGAACAGGAACCCAGTCAGGAAAACATTCTCTAGGTTCGCACCAAGCAGTGGCAAAGGGACAGAATTGTGTCAGCACAACAGAATATAATTGTTATTAAATGGCCCAGTGAGGAATCTTACCCAAGTACAAAAAAATTTTTCCCAAAAACTTCTACTAATTCAGCTCTATTAACATCTGGCTTGCATATACTTTTCCCAGTAGGTAATAGACTCCCTCAAAGACATCTTAGACTGATTCCATAACTTGTCAAGCATTCTTGGTTATTAAGACAGGGTCATTTTCTTTGTTAAAAGTTAATCCTTCCCCACTTAAAATTTCAATCTTCTGTTCAATTTAAAAGTCTCTTTCCACCCCTCCCCCTTCTCACCCTCATTACCTAGCATAGACCAACTTGAGGCTCCATAGGCTTAGATGGGAGGGCATGGGAAAGCTGTTCCATCCTTATGATGTTACACGAGCTAGTTGGTTTCCTTTTTTTGCTACAAGGGGCAGCCCTTTGTCCATGGTAGTGAGGTTGCTCTTCCTATTCTTTTGCTAATATAGTTGCATTATCTAGACTTATTCCAAACAACTTCCCTAGACACCATAACCCAACTCTGAGGCCTCAGTCACAGGCACACACCTGAAAGTATGGGGACAGTTCTGTCCTTTCTCCAGCAGGCATGCCACTATGGCAACTTTCTTTCTCCCATTTGGAAACATCAAAGCATGTTGGTCAAGCCAACACGCAAACAGGAAACAACAAACCAGTTCTGCCTTTTTTAAGTAAGACTACAGGACTTTAAAATGATTCTCTTGGTTGGAGAATCATTAGAGACCAATGCTGTTCCAAGAATAAAATCGTGGGAGGGGTCACCTCCAGTGCAGGAAATAAAGAATACATTAACTGTAAAGAATTTGAAAGCAATAATAAAACCAACTGTAAGTCAGTATGCTTTTTATCATCACCTCACACTGGCAATTCTAAATAATATCAGTGATAAAATATTTCTCCTTGTAAATATCTCTTCTTTGTATAAATTCTAAACAATTACTGGTGTGTGTGTGTGTGTGTGTGTGTGTGTGTGCATGCACATGCATGCTTCAAATTGATACATTTTTATTGCTTATCCTTTAATAAATATTTATTCTATATGGAAGTTAATTGGGAGAACTCTCCACTGGTCAGCTAGCTGCCAACACACAGGGATTTTGTAACGTGCATTCCTTTTGGGAATAAGGTTGTAATGGTTCAATTTAGAGACAACCACTATGGTACTCCACATTCCTACTTTTAACCAGTGACTCAAAGTTGAATAATGATAGCACAGAGACTGTAAAGGGAAGGAAATAGAATTGGAGAACTTCAACTCTGTTACTCCATGCTGCCACTTGGAGTTTTTGTTTGCTTAAAATGTAAAACAGTGAAACTGCAAAGTGTGAGGTGTGATGTAGCTGTTGGTATGTGCACATCTTAGTGGGTACATGCAATAATTTACTGAGTTTGAATACTATCTTTACAGAATTGAAATAAATTCCCCTTTTTAAATTGTTAAGTAAAGAATGAATCAAGAAAACAAAGCATTCAATCAGTTGCACCTTTCAGTAGAAGCAGATATGTAAAAACCACAATACTTAGGAATTAATTTTGCTAGCAGTCCCCATGTTTCACACACTGATCAAATGTGTAAAGTGGTCAGATACATCCATACTGAAGATGATAAAGTTTAAATAAAGGAATAATTATTGGGCTTCTTTGCTATTTCTGGAACACTGTTGCTGAGCCCACAGAAGCGTTGCTGAAACAACTAAATGGTGACAGATGGGCATCATCATGGTCAATCTGTCATAGTCGATGATACGACAAAGCTGAAACTATGACACATACTCACAGTGATGTCAGGCACCAATCAAAGAAATTACTCCCGATCCTTATGTATGTCTTGTGTAAAGCACTCCTTGAAACTCTTCAGAGTTCACTTCTTTTGGAATGAGTGCTTTATGTGTGAATCTTTTGGAGCTTTGAAAAAAAAAAGTATTCATTCATTAAATTCCCACCTCACTGATGGAAAACAGAGCAGAATGTGTGTATAACAGTGAAAAGATATTCCAAATTAGATGGCATATTCATCATGGAGCTACACAATCAAAAGGAGTTTGAAAGTTCATTTCAATCCTCAAAGTACTATGTAATCCAAAAGAAAATGTGGACCCAAGAGGATTAGTTTAAAATATATTTGTGTTGCATGCCATTTTTCTTCCTTGAGTTATCTTTTTTCTGGTTGTGAAGTTTTAGATGAGGTTAATCGGACTCCAAAATATTTGTAAGCAGCCAAAATCAGCCTTGAACAATGTACAGGGAAATAGCAGGCTTTACAATTGTTGCTTGAAGGTCAGCACACAGAAATTCTGAAGAAGGCTGTGTTATGCCACATAACACTGAAAGGACCAAAGACCTACCCAAATGTTACTGAAGTGAAAACATCTGAGCTACAGAGATGCAGAAAGAAATCTTATCTGAATTTCCCTTATCTGACTAAAGCAGAGCTTTATGAGAATCATTTGTCACAGAGGCAACTCTCTTTTGGCACAGTTGCTTTTGGAATTGTCCTTTGGAATAGTCCAAAACATTGTGTAAACAGCCCTCATCAGAACCTTCCACTCTTTGAAGCTCTCAGTCCCCCTCCCCTTATTAAGCTGGTAGGTAAATCTTTATCCCTAGATGTCTCTGTAGAGCACAATACATTTTTGTCCTATTCATCTGTCTATTGTCAATTAATTTGCAAACCCCTGACCATTCAGACCTAAGCTGGTAGAGAAAAAGGTTTTTCTCCCAATAACAAACACAAAAATATATGGATATTTACCTAGAAAAAAGTCAAATTTTAAAGAATATCAGGAGAAATAACAAAAGATGTTGATCTTACATTGCCAGGAGATATAAAGAGGCTGGGATTGAACCACTTCATTATTCTTTCCAAGACCCGGACATTTGCTGTAGAGCAAGGGATAAAATAATGTCCCTGATTTTTGCAGATGGAAAACTTCGTAAGTTTTTATGGAATATGATATAAATTCTTGTTGAATTTACCAGTAAAGACAAGTGAAATTTTTTTGATTGGAGACATTTAAAAGCTGCTAGAATAGATCCCAAAGAAACAATGACATGTTTATTTAGTATTGCAATTGCTGGAATTATTGTGAAATGGGATTTTTATGAATCTCTACTGAACTTATCCTTATGCTTAAGACCTTTCACTGCTATTTGTATATGTATTGTTTCATGTGAAAAAAGCTTTTGAAATTAAAATCAACAAAAAAGTAGTTCTTCATCCAACCATGAGGGAAGATAGGTCAACAATCATGAATATGTGATCATGTGATCAATCATGAATAATTTCGACAAAATTAAGGTTTGAAAACAGAAACTGTAATGTTATTCTTTACTGTGCCACATCAACATGAAGGAATAAATTTTTCCCTTTTTTAAAAAAATGTATTATTATAATTAAAAATATATTAACCCATTACTTTCCCCCTTTTTTGCAGTATTTTTGTTAATTTTTTTATTATTTTTTACTGGCATGATTATATTTACAAAAATCAATAAAGCGTCTTTCATTGTTTACATCTCCTTTCTGTTATTATTACTAATTCCAGTTTATGATGATTACTGAAATAATTTTGTGATAGCGAGGAGGGGGGCGTGAACTATTCATTCTGAGTGTCAAATACCCTAGGTGGGCCTCCAGGTACACCACTGCTTGAGCCCCCTCCTCCTCAGCCTCTCCTCCCAAACTTGCCTTCCGCCCAGCCTCTCCCACTTCCCTCTGAGCCAACTCATCTCACCTTAATCCGGAGGCCAAGGTTGAAATGGAGATTTTGTATCAGTAAAGTCAATCAGTGAACCCTTAGATACACCTCTAATTATTCCTTGAACTAGAATGTGGAGGTACTTAATACCATTTGTTCTCAGAATTGGCCTTTGTCTTCAATTCTGAAAAAGAAAAAGGATTTTGATCACCCCCTCACAATGGCCACACATTTTAGAACCAGTCCTTGAATCACTTCTATTAAACATGATCATACCAGATTGGCATTGCTTACTGTGAATACAAAATGATTTTTCCTAATAACATTTTTTAAAGTTTTCAGCTTTAACTTTAAATATTCTACATCCCTTAAACTTGTAGCTTCAAAATAGACTAGTAGAGAAATTTAAAATATGTGATAATATAATTTTATTGCACAGGAGAAAAAAATAAGATGGGGATTAACTTCTACGCAGCTGCTGTAATACTGACAGGATTTGCCAGTAATGGGAAACTTTGTTTCCGTTTCCAGTTGGAAAAGATAAAAACGGTTCTGATATGCACAGTGTTATTTTGCAAAGAAGACGTATACTTACTAAATTAGGTTTAAAAACTTGAGAGTACATGACATAAATCCTCTCTGAAATCGTTGAGAGTTGCTCTCAGGCAAGTCATATTCCAATTTCTTCATCTGCTTCTGCTTCCCCAGTCTGGGAAGTATGAGAGTTTGAGGGTGAATGATTCTCTTTGTGGTTCCCTCCTGGGAAGAAGTCATCAATGCAAGACCGCAAATGAGCAGCCGAGGCTGTGTTTCTTGGTCGATGAGCCAGAAGGCTGGGCAAATGGAAGCCAGCTTTTGTTTTTCTTTCCCTCCTGATAAGGTTGGTAATTTAGGCACTTGCGATCAGCGTGTTTGTGGTCTACTCTGTGCAAGCTAACCCCTTCAGGTGGAGCTCTTGCAGTAATATTGCAGAATGGGAAAGAGAAAGATGAGATAACGAAGCTTATGTGTCTTGCTTTGGAAGAGGATTTATACCTTGTTTTATGATTTCTTTATAACATTCACTGCAAGCAAATAGAAAAATTAACACTTTTGAATATCTGTCTTCTATTTAAAGAGAATGGTTCTAATTCATTGACACAGGGGCAGGAAAATTAGTAAACTGAGTTCAATCATCATTAATTAACGATAAAGCTGATTAATGGCTTCCTGAGAAAAATCTTTAAAATTAAACATCTTTTATCTTCTAACAAGAGAGGCTATCTAGATTTGATTTTTTAAAAAGAATTCCAAAATGTTTAAAGATTGGTACTTCAAAGGAAAAAAGCTTGATTACAAAGGTGATTCTATAGGGCTTGATTTACATAATAAGGTCTTTTAATTTGAGCTACACAAACAGCATTAGGCTATTTCCCTTTTATCGTTTTTTGAAATATCAATACTTCAGTGAAATCCACTGGGACCTGAAATAAATATTTTCACACTTAATTAAGATAGGCTACCAGTCCTACAGACCTCATGGGTGAAGTGCCTCAAAACCTTGTTTTAATGCCTTTGACCTGCCTTTCAAATCCAAGTTTGCCTCGTGTAAGGAAACAGTTGTGAAAAGAGATGTTCACTAGATATTGTGTTAATTTTATTAATAATCTTAATAATTTAATTAATGATTTTATTAATTTATAGTTAAGCCTGCAACTGGATTTTGCCTGCCCAAAGAGCTTTCCAATCCCATTCTTCTCCAAACAGACCCTAGTCCTTTGACCACAGAGCTGGGGTTAGCTATCCTCGTGCTTCTTCCTTCTTGGCTACAGTGATTGATCAAGGTGTGAGCCTATGGCCACAAAGGTCATCGTCTTTCCCTGCAGTTGATAAATAAACACTTAGGGGGGGAAAAAGTTCTCTCATTCTCTGAGTTACTAAATCGGGACTGCCAAGGGACAGGTTTCCTGCCACAAGGAGATCGATAGGAGAGAGAAACCAAGAATGTAAACCCGAGAGCAAGGCAAGAGAAAGAATCCTGGCTGCAATGATCTGTGGGTCTCATCTCTCAGCTCTGGTTTCTGAAGGCCAGCCTCTGGGTTTGTCATTCACCAAAGTAGCTCTTCCAGCTGAGCAATGAATCATCTCTTTCCTTTTCTACTTAAAAATCATTTGAGTTCCTGCAACTTGTTGCCAAAAAATCCAGACTAATATATGTGCCATTTTTACAGCACTTATTTTTGCCTCTTTTTTTTTAAATTTAGTTTTTAGTTTACATACAGGAAAACTCGCTTTTTTTCTTTTTTTGGATGTGCAGTTATATCAGTTACGTTAACTTTAGCAAATGCAGACAGTTGTGTAACAGCTACCATAATAAGATACAGAATAGTTCCATCACATCCAAAAATGCTGACTTATTATATAGTCAATCCCTGTAACTGAGCCGAACCCCTGGGAATCAGTGATCTATGTTCTCCAACCCAATAATTTTGACTTTTCCAGAACTTTGTATAAATGGAACCATATTACATGTAACCTTTTGGGTCTATCTTCCTTCACTTAGCACATGGATTGGTAAGCATTTTCTGTAAGGGCCAGATAGTAAATATTTTTTGCTTTGTGGGCCATATGGTCTTTGTTGCAACTGTTCAAATCTGCCATAGTAACACAGAGAGACAATACACAAATGAATAAATGTGGCTGAATTTGACCTAGAGACCAAATAGTTTGTTGACTCTTAACTTAGCATAATATATTTGAGGTTCATCCATCTTACTGACTGTATTAATCGTATTAATAGTATCAACAGTTATCCATTCAACTGAAAGATATGTATGTTGTTTCCAGTTGTTGGTGATTATGAATAAAACTATCAATGTTTGTGTACAGGTGTTTGTATGAACTTGTTTCATTTTCTTAGGTAAAATACTCAGCTGGGCTGAATGGCTCTTGCATGTGTAGTTTTATAAGAAATTGACAAACTATTTTACAGAGTGGCCATACCATTTTGCATGCCCACCACCAATATATGACAATTCCACTCTCTCCTTTTCTTTGCTAGTACTTGATACTGTTAGGGGTTCTTTTTGGTTTTGTTTTTTGCCACCTTAATAGAAGTATAATGGTATCTCTTTCAATTTGAATTCCCTAAAGAATAATGATGTTAAAGTATCTTTTCAGGTGCCTATCTATCCTTTGGTGAAGTGTCTACTCAAATCTTTTGCCAATTTTTTACTGGGTTATTTGTTTTCTTTTTGTCAAATTTTAAGATTTTTTTATATATTCTGGATACAAGTTATTTGTCATATGTGCACTTAATGAACATTTTCTATCAGTCTGTGGCTTGTATTTTCAGTTTCTTAACATTGTCTTTCAGAGGGCAAAAGTTTTTTAAGTTTTGATGAGATGTGATTAAAGATTTTTTCTTTTGTAGCCATGTTCTTGGGGGTGTATCTAAGATATCTTTCCCCGATTCAAGGTCACAAAGATTTTCTCCTATGATTTCTTCTAAAAGTTTCATAGTGTCATATTTTACATTAGGTTTATAATCTATTTGGGGTTACTTTTTGTATTATGTGTATAATGTCCTGGTTCTTTTTTTTTGCATATGGCTGAATGACTATTCTTTCTTTGTTGAATTGCCTTTGCATCATTGCCAAAAATCAGTTGACTATATTTCAGTGGGTCTATACCTGGCATCTCGATTCTGTTCCATGGATCTACAGGTCTATCCTCTTGCCAATGTCATACTGTGTTGATTATTGAAGCTTTATAGGAACCTTGAAATCAGGTAGTATGCATCCTCCAACTTTGTTCTTCTTTGACAAAATTGTTTTGGCTTTTCTAGTTTCTTTGCCATTCTATATAAATTTTAGAAATTTTTTTCTATCTTAAAAAACTGTCAGAGTTTTGTTTAGGATTTTGTTAAATCTATATATCAGTTTGGAGAGAATTAACTTCTTTTAAAAAAAAATTTTTTTTTTAATGTTTATTTATTTTTGAGAGACAGAGTGGGAGTGGGAGAGAGGCAGAGAGAGAGGGCACAGAATCCGAAGCAGGCTCCAGGCTCAGAGCTGACAGCACAGAGCCCAACATAGGGCTTGAACTCTCCAACCGCGAGATCATGACCTCAGCCAAAGTCGGACGCGTAACTGACTAAACCACCCAGGAGCCCCATTAACTTCTTAACAATACTGAGTCTTCCATGAACATGGCACCTCTCTCTATTTACTTAGGTCTACTCTAATTTTATTTATTAGTGTCTTATAGTTTTCAGCATAGAGAATCTGTGTATATTTTGTTCGATTTATACCTAGTGTTTTATTTTTTGGTAAAGGACAGTTTTCTGTAATTTCGATTTTCTATTGTTCATTACTAGTATATAGAAATACAATTGATTTTTCTATATTAACTTTGCATCCTATGACATTGTTAAACTTGCTTGTTCATTCTAAAATCTCTTTTGTAGATTCCTTGAAGTTTTCCACAAAACAATTGTTATCTTTGTATAGAGAGAGTTTTATTATTGCCTTTCCAATCTGTATGTCTTTTATGTTTCTTGCTTTATTACACTGTTTAAAACTTACAGGATGATACTAAGAGTAAATATGGTGAGAAAAAACATCCTTGCATTGTTCCTGATCTTAGGGAGGAAGCGTCCAGTCTCATGTCATTAAGTATAATGTTGCTGTAGGGTTTTTCGTAGATGCTCTTTACCACATTGAAGTTCCCCCTTTACTCCCAGTTTTATGAGAATTTTTTTTATGAATCATTTGTTAATACAGTTAATTACATTGATTGATTTTCTGATGTTGAAACAGCTTTGTGTCATAATGAGTCATCCTTTTTATATATTGCTGGATCTTATTTGCTAATACTTTGTTGAAGATTTTTTACATCTTGGTTATGAGAGATATCATTCTGTAGTCTTATGTTCTTATAATGTCTTTGTCTGGTTTAGTATCAGCATAACACTGGCCTTGTAAAATGTGCTGGGAACTGTATCTTCTTCTATTTTCTGGAAGCAAATTGTAGAATTGGTATAATTTCCTCTTTAAGATTTGGTAGAATTTTCCAGTGAAACAATTTGGACCTGGAATTTTCTTTGTTGGAAACCTTGCAAGACAAATCCAACTGTTCAAAAGATATGGTGCCATTCCAGCTATTTATTCTTCTTCAATAAGTTTGTGTAGCTTGTGTCTTTTGAGCCATTGGTCTGCTTCATCGAAGTTATAGAATTTATGGAAATAAAGTTGTTGTCATAACTTTTATTATTTTGTTAATGTCTCCAGGGTCTGCAGTGATATATCCTTCTCTTATCTTTATACTCGCAATCTTTATATTAGAGGCTTATCAGTTTTATTCATTTTTTCTAAAAACCTAGCTTTTCACTGCATTGATGTTTTTTTCTTTGTTTTATCTCTTTTCAATATCACAGATTTCTGCTCTTTATTATCCCTTCCTTATATATGCTTTGCATTTGTTCTTTTTAGTTTTTTCAGGAGAAAGTATAGAGCATTGATTTGAAATTTCTCTTCTAATATAAGACTCAATGCTATAAATTTCTCTGTATGTGTTACTTTTGTTGCAGTCAAAAAGTTTGACATGGTATCTTTGCATTCAGTTCAAAATATTATCTAACTTCCTTTGAGATTTCTTTTTTGATCCATGTATTATTGAGAAGTGTTTTTTTTCTTAATTTCCAAATATTTGGAGATTATCTGTGTCTTCTTATTAGTGATTTCTAGGTTAATTCCATTATGGTCAGAGTACATATTTAGTATGATTTCAATTATTTTCAGTTTGTTATTTTTATGTATTTACTTATTTTTGGCCAAAGATATGGTCTATCTTGGTGAAGGTTTCACATGCACCTGAGAAGAAAGTGTATCCTATTGTTGACTATAAAAATATTTCACAAGGTATAGAATTCTGGTTTGATAGTTGCATTTTTTTTGGCATTTTTCAATGAAAAATCTATAGTTCATTTGGATTATTGAAATAGTCCAAATGAACTATAAATGTTTCTCTATAAATGTGTCATTTTCTTCTGGCTCCTTTCAAGATTATTTTTCTTCATCTTTGGTTTTTAGCAATTTGATTATGATGTGGTTAGGTGCAGTTTTCTGTGGTTTTATTTGGCTTGGAGTTCACTGACCTTCTTAAATATGTAAATTTATGTCTTTCACCAGATTTGGGAAGTTTCCAGTCAATTTTTTTTCACATATATTTTCTGTACCCATCTCTTTTTCCTTTCCTTCTGTCACTCCATTGGCAATAAATTAGACCATTTGATATTGTCTCACACATTTCGTGAGGATTTGTTAAATGTTTTAAAATCTTTTGTTTTTTCTCTCAGTTCTGTCCTTTAATAATTTTTTTTACTTCAGATATTGTATTTTTCAGTTCTAAAATTTTCACCTTTTTTTGTTTCTATTTCTCTGCTGATAATTTACATTTTTCTATTTATTTCAAAAATGCTCACCTTTACTTCACAGCACACAGTGGCTATAGTAGCTGTTTTTGACTTCTCTAATAATTCCCACCTTTTTATCTTTTTGGGGTTAGTGTCTGTTGATTATTATTTCCCTTAAGAATTATTCTGGTTTTCTTGGCTTTTTACATGTTGAATAATTTTCTAGGACATCTGTGTATCCTGGGCATTTTGAATATTATGAGACTCTATCTAGGTCATGTTAAAATCCTTTGGATAGTGTTGATTTTGTTTGTTTGTTTTAGCAGGTAAACAACCCAGATAGGACCTGATGGCAAGTTTTGTCTCAGTCTGTGGATAGTAGGCCCAATATTTGTTTTTCAAAGCCTATGTGCATGAACACTGAAGAGTCAGTCTGAGACTAGGGCAGCAATTATAGATCATAGTTTAGCTCTCAAATATTCTGCTAAGCTTCTCTGAGTCTGGTCTACATGTGCACAGCTTGTGGAGGCAGCCTGTGACCTGTACACACAGAGAATTAAGGGGTCTCCTTCTCTCAGGGCCCAACTCTTAGTGTATTTTGGATATATATCTTAGCATGCTTTAGCTATTCATTGGACAACTCCTTTCTCCTATTATTTTTATCTGACTTGCATTTTTAATTTTTTCAACAAAAATTAGTAGATGCTGTCTATTGAATAACTATTTCAGAATTATCTTAATGCATTTGTATGGTAAATTTTCTTTCTTGTAACTCAGGCCTTATGAATTCATTTCTTTTTTGCATAGTATATCCTTTAATAATTCCCTAGTGAGGGTTTATGGGCTGTACACGTTCTTAGTTTGGGTCTGAAAATATCTTGACTTTTTTTTTTTTTTTTAATTTTTTCTTCAACGTTTTTTATTTATTTTTGGGACAGAGAGAGACAGAGCATGAACGGGGGGCTCGAACTCACGGACCGCGAGATCGTGACCTGGCTGAAGTCGGACGCTTAACCGACTGCGCCACCCAGGCGCCCCTAAAAATATCTTGACTTTTTATCTCAATGTTAATAATTTACCTAGGCTTAATAAAATTCTAGGTTGATACTTATTGCCTCTTTAGCACTTTAAGGATATTAGTATATTATTCTCTGTCACTCATTGCTGCCAGTGACAAAAAAGCTGTCAACTAGTTGCCATTCCTTGTTAATAATAGCTACCATTTTTTGCTGTGTGCCAGTGGGCTAAATACAAATATGAACTCACTTGTACTTCACAACAAATTTACGAAGAAAATATTGTTAATATTTTGTGGTATATATAAGGAAACCAGAGCACCTAGAGTTGAAGTATCACTATCCGTGTCCACAGCCAATTAGTGATACAGCTGAAAGTGTGTATTTTTATCTTTATCATGCTCAGTACTCTGAGTGTGCTCTTGGGTCAGTAAATCATGTCTTTCAACTCTGGAAAATGCTTGACTCAAACCTCTTCAAATACTGATTTTCCACTCTTCTCTAATCCTTATCAAACCCCTGTGTTGGCAAAGGCACTAGTGTATGGTTGTATGGGTAACACACAGCACAAATCTAGCACCATTCACACCAGAGGCTTTGAGCTGTTTATTTTCAACTTACTTTCAGTCAATTCACCTAGAGAGATTTTTGTCAATTTTCAGTCAAAGAATTGATGTTTAAATACAGACATTTTTACCATATGTTTGTAAATTAGCTATTACTATCTGGTGCTCTAGGAAAGAAGATTGTTTCTGAACTAGTTGCCAAGTACTTAAGGTTTACCTCAGCTTTTAAATGATAATCATAATCATAATGTTAATGATAATACTTTTATGTGTCATGCTCCACTGTCTTAAAAATGATTTATATAACATTATTTAACCTAATTCTTACCACAGTTCCATAAGATGGTTTGGGAGTTATAGTATCATTACCACATGGTAATGGACCCATGACTGGACCCATGACTAAAGTGTGAAGCAGAGGCACCACAGACAGACTTTCACATCTTGGCTCCTCCTCCCATTTCTCAAGTCACTTTTCTTACCTGCTCCAGGCACTATAATTTTTCAACATTCCTAAATACCTCAAGCCATTTCAGAGCTGACATTTCTCTTCTCTCTGGTTTCTACCTCCTCTGCCCATCTGTGGAGCCCTGGGGGAGACTACCCATGAGGCTACCGAGAGAACCTCATCTATGACTTCTTTACCAAATCTGTCCTCTTCTGTGCCTGCTTCTTTCCCACTGAACTGTGGACTCCTGAAAGGGTGGTGGGGGCTAGGGTGTGTTGTTCTTATTTGTCTGTGAATTCACACTTCTTACCACAGGGCTTGGGCTGTACACAGTGAATGCCTAACATTTTGTGAATGAATGAATAAATCGAAACACAAAAAGGACTTTCAGATATAATATTTCTATGAAGATTTATAGTTTGAAAACACTTTTATATGTCAATGCTTAACTTTTTACTTTCAAGCACTCTGAAAAATACCAAACGCTGCATTAACATGCATCAAATGAATAATGAACAAATTATTTAATGAGTGAGTTAGTGTATCATAATAATAAAATAATATAATACCCCATATGTGTTTAATAATAACCACTCTCACTTTAAAATTTAATGCAGTCAGTTTCATGTGCAATTAACTCTTAACCTTTACTGACATTTAAATCTATAAACATTTGTGCAATGTAAAATGTTTTAAAATTTGTCAGGGAACCCAAATGAAAAGTATGAGCAAATATAAACTTGCCATGTTAGATATTGATTTCATCATTCCTGACCTGGGAAAATAAAATCAATATTTAATATAGCAGCTGATGACAAATGTGGGGGGGGGTGGTTAAATGAGCTTCCTGTGTGCATTCGTTCAGATGATAAGTGAAACAAAAGGGATCCACTGTGAATTACGTGTGTGGCGAAGTTGATTAAACCTGCCTGTGCAGTCACAGTGTGACTGAAATATCACTGGATCTGTGATGAGTTGCTCCTGTGGATGCTGTGTGCCTTGCGGGAGAAACAGGCAGGCAGATCTTCCTCAGTTCAGTGATTTTACTGCATATATACAATTTCAGCCAAGTGCAACAGAAAATAGTTAGAATAAGGGTAGCACCAGAAAGACAGCCAAGCCGTAAATGATAGAATGGCTGTTCCAGAGAGCCCTGATGCAAGGAACAAGGCAGCCTGATAAGCGTTAAGAAAGGAGCAATGGGCGTCAGGCATTTTATTACACTGTCAAAGCCAGACTAAGAAGATCACGTCTCTGCTGGTTTTGTAAGCATGCAAGGAAGGAAAACTACAAGCAAATATTCAAGAAGAGGAAAATGTAAAGGCACTCGTTCCACACCTGACCCATGTACATCATGCTAGATTAGAAGAGGAATCTAAGAGTAGTCGGGGGAGGCACTACTGCAGAGACAGAAAATTCCATCGTGTAGCTGTTTGTGCCGGTCTACTTCCCTTCTCCATTCAGCAGTTATTAATAAGGATCTTGCTGAGATATGTAAAGAATGCAAAGGGAATAGGTCACATCTGTGCTCAGGTAACCTTGTTCAGTTAAAAATGCCCTTTGCCACGATTATGTTGACTGTAGTTGGAGATTATGATGAAGAGCGTCTGGTTCTTGCACGAACACATTTCCCAACAGAATCAGAGAATTTTATATGACACTGGATTTCATTATTATTATGCTGTCATAAAACTATTTACTTTGGGAGGCATTTAGCATATTTTGGGCCATAGGAATGTTGTTTAAGAAATGATTTCTTCAAATGCCTGAGCATGAGTAGCTATTTCAGCAGAAGGTAAGAGTTAGGGGTGTTTTATTTATTTATACTGTGTGTTCAAATTCAGCAATTATTTCCTAAGGTAATCTGGTATTCTCCCAGGCTATTTTAGAAATCTTTTTTAGACATGTCCTTTAAAACTGAATTATACTTCTTCAGCAGGCAGATAAGTGACCAGGTGTCACTTATTTATAAAGCTTTTTCAGCTTTGATTCTATCATAAGCATGAAAAGAAACATGGGTCCAGAAGATCATAGGCTAAAATATCTACCAAAAGGAAATGGGGGCCAGTTGCCTCTTGTGGGGCTCTGTATTTGTCAAAGGTTTTCAAAGCAACTAGCTGCAAGCAGGTTAATATAATCACTTCCCAAGTTGAACATGAGAACTGGGGGAGTTGTGGGGAGCATTAGCAAATGTAAGTATGATGCATTTTGGATAGCTTATGCTGTTTTAAATAATTCTCTGAAATGTTATTCTAAGCTTAATAATGACAAGCAGCCTCTGTCTTGACAATATTTGCTCAATTATTTGGCATTTGGAACAAATGCTCCATTTTACATTACATTTCACTTGTTTAATTCAATTCAATAAACATTTTAAAGCTTCTACTTAATACTCTTTTCAACTGAGAAAAGTGTATCCCAAGGGCCATGTGCTAGAAAGTCTAACTGGATAAAGCATAAACTGTGAGGTGGTTTCTGGAGACTAAATTTTATGCGGGAGTCAATTTAAACATTTTTATATTAAAATTACCAATACTAAATGATAGATTTGAATGTAACATTCACATGAATTTTTAAGAGAAATCACAGCTTCAAAGAAATTCCATCTTAAAGGAGTCTGAAGACATATACTCTTCCGCTATAAGTGGTACCTAGGGGGAAAAATGTGAAAACATTCTAGGCAGGACAAGTTATTAGGCACGTAGCAGTGGGATGTACACAGAGTCTAACCCTAGTCCTTTTACTCAGGGCTTATCATTAGGAAGCAGAAAATGTGTTCACAATGAACACAAACAGAAGATGTAGAAAGACATGAAGGAAAGATCAATTCTAACTAGTAAAAGTGCCGTGTGAGTGTTAATTCTTGGAAAGGGCCTAGAAATCCAAGTAGAATTCCAACAGGTGGGATGTGTGTGAGAACTTTTCAGGTGAAGGGATCAGCCTGTGCAAAGGCACAGAGGCATGAACTGGCATGGTGCATTTAAGAACAAGAAACCATGTCATGTGGCTGGAACATAGTTACAGGGAAGAAGGAAGAAGATGTATCAGAAGTTGTGCTTATGTATGGTTTTTTCCATGTTATTTTAGATAAACCAATGTCCAGCCTTTAAAGGAATCTTCCTGTGAAGAATTAACTTTATGAAAGTGAAAATAATTTCCCCATTTATCTGCAAAAAAGATTGGATTTTAAATTCTTTTAGATTGGGGCATAACTATATATGATCACCTTTTATAATAGATTGGGTGAGCATTTTTCCCCTCATTTACTCACAGAAGGATTTTGCTGATTTTCACACACGTGTCTACCACTGGCTGGAAACAACTGGTAAAGATTGCCTCCATACTCCAAAAATAAGATAGAAAACCTTCTCTGAAAAAAGGCACTAAGACCAGTTTTATCCAAACAGTCTTGCTTCTCTGAGCCTCAGGGGAAGGCCAAGGTCTGTCTCAGATGTTGGGATGATCTGAGAGAGAAGCTTCTGCCCTGGGTGAGGCCTGCTGTATTCCTTTTACTAACACATCCCAGCAAAGTTCCTGAACTTGAGTCACCAGAAAACCAGTCATCGTGATGCCACCAATTATAGATAAGAATTCCCAGTATTCTCACAAACTTGGAATAAAGCAAATAAATCTCATTGACTTAATACCAGCATTTCTTCCCCAGCAGTTGAAGGATTTCCATAGAGGTCTCTCCTTATTTCCACTTCCCCACACTCAGAAATGAATCCTTCCTTTCCTACGAATGCTATCTAGGAATTCTAAATTGTGAAAAATCTGGAATCATGACCACATTTAAAACTCTTCATTGGAGTGAAAACAGCTGTGGAGATGGGAAATTATGTCAGTGTCAAGAAGAATATTAACACTGACCCACATTAAGGTCATACGATGACAGATAGAAAAATAAATCGGGGCCTTGTCAGAAGAATTTTGTGGTGTGTGAGACAGGTCAAGAGGGATGAGGTAGGAAGACTGAGCAGGCCAAAGGGCAATGCATAATGTGGAGATTCCTTGTTATGGTCACCACAGCTAAGGTCTGTGCACCAGCTTGCCAGGGTCAGGAACTGAATTTTGCCAGTGCTCCCAGAGTTCTCAGGATTGAGTGATACAAAAGATAAAAAGGCACAATGTGCCTTATGTATTAGGCACAATGTCAATTCATTAATCGTGGGCTTAATAGTCAGGTCATATATTTCTGCTACCCAGAGCACCCCTTCTCACACCAGGATCCCAGGAATGCATTAGAAGCCTGCACAGCAAGCTTGGAATTAGAACAAAGGAAGGGGCAGTCATAAAGGTAAATCATGAGAGTCTCACTGAAGTCCCACAAAAATGCCCTTTGCTGCAAAAGCAGCAGCATAGGGGGCACCTGGGTGGCTCAGTAGGCTGAGCATCCAACTTCTGCCTAGGTCATGGTCTTTCAGTTCCTGAGTTCACATGGGGCTCACTGCTGTCAGTGCACAGCCCACTTTGGATTCTCTGTCCCCCTCTCTCTGCCCCTCCCCCAACTGCATTCTCTCAAAAATAAGTAAACATTAAAAAAAAAAAGAAGCAGCAGCATAGTGTTGAGTGTGTGGATTTGGGGGCAATCAGATCTGGGTTTCAGCTCAGCCTGGTCAACTTCTGGTGGTCTCTCTTACAGCTTCAGTTTCTTTATCTGTAAAATGTTATGTAGATAAGAGAAACAGCTAACTTTTTTTTTTCTTCAATGGGTTTATGGAGACAAATTTCACATCCAAGTCCAGGGCAGAGGTGATGGGGCTTATAAACCTGGAAGAGAGCCCAAGTATTTAGGGTGACAACAACATGGGTGAAGGTGGGTTACATTAAAATCCTGTTTATTTATACAGATTTATTCATACAGAGATATGGGGGACCCTTCTCCACCCTCCACGTCCTAGGAGGAGACAAGAGAAAGCCATCTCTCCCCATTGTTGGCCCCATGGGAGTTGCCCTTGGAGAAGTCCTGGGGGAGGTAGCGGTGAGCATCTCCCGTGAGGGCATCACCTGCTCCCTAGGCAGTTACTGGCCTAGAGGCATTGGGTAGTTTCTAGAAAGCAGTGTTGAGGGAACTTGAGGGGAGGGTTTTGGTCTGGGCAAGCTTCCTGGGTTGACCAGGCCTGGTACTCCCACTGAGTACAGTCCAGGGTCCAGCTGGCTTCATGGCATCTGGGGGGACCCAGAGCAGGGGTGCCTGGGGCTCCTCACAGCACAGCTCCCACCCAGGTCTGAGGAGATGGAAAAGAGGAGTTGGGGGTTAAAGAGAGAACCTGGCATCTTCTGGTATCTTGGAAAAGCTGACCCCCAAGGACCCCAGCCCCAATTGTGCTGTGCCCAAGAAGGCAGCTCAGATACCAGGACTGGGCACCAGGGCCCAGAGAGGAAACTCCCAGAGGCCATTCTGGAGGGTGATTCCCAAAGGAGGCCACTCCCCAGGATGCTTGGGGAAGGGTAGGCCATGGGGAATGGTCTCCTGGGGGAAGTACCACCAGGCTCTGAGGCAGGTGGGAAGAGGCTGGGCCTCTGGGCCTCCAGACTGAGGCTGGGAGTCATCTTAGTTCCACCTGCCCGGCCTGCTCCCCAGTCAGCATGGCAGTCAGGGCTGGGCCAGGTAGGCATTATACGAAGATCTTGGCCGGGTGTCAGTGTCCACACTGGCAATGAAGGCCTTGTTGGGGTGGCTGGTGACAGACTGGATAGCCTCCTCATGCTTCTTGTGATAGGCCATGATCTCCTGCTCGCATGTTTTGTTGTCCAGGCTCCACAGCGATTGGTCATGACTTCCCAGCATCAGAAATATGCCATTAGGGTCCATGGCTAGTGATCATGTCCAAGTGGGAGACCATGGAGTGCACAGATTTCCTTGTCTGGTTGTCCAGAAAGCAGATGTCTCTGTTGTCATGGCAATGATGATGAGGGGTTGCTTTGAGTGACTCACCACCTGGTTGATCTGGGTTGGGCTGCTGCTTCTCCTCAACTCCAGTATGAGGAAGACACTACCAACCTCCAGGTCATAAAAGTGGTGTTTTGGGGTTCCACATCCTCTTAAAGACGTCTTTGCTGTCAGAGAGATCACAGCTGAGGTCATTGTCATTGGTGGCGGTAAGATCCACCAAGTCCCCCAACTACCTCCCTGCCCCTGATCCTATTCATGATGAAAACGTCTTCATGTGGCTGGGGACTGGGGTGTGCCAAGAGGTGAACCAGTTCCTTTGGGGGACACCCCATCCACATCCCAAAGGTTGGCCAAAATTCCCTGGAGCTGGGCTCGTTGGTTTTCCAACTCATGGTGGGTCCCTCTCCAGTGCATTGTTAAGGGTCTGGAGAGAGCTCCCCATCCTCTCCTGAGCCCGGAAAATCGAACTCATGGACGGCATCCTGGGAGTCATACTTTCTCTTCATCCTCATCCTCATCAGGCTTTGGAGGGCAGCTTCACGTGCTGCTTCTTGTACTGCACACTGTCCAGCTCATGGTTGTCCTCATGGCTGTGGTCCTCCTCATGGTCCTCATGGCCATCCTCCTCCTCACAATTCTACAGAAAGGGAATCTGCTCCAGCACCCAGCCACCCCAGCGCTCTTTGCCATCTTTGCCTGTCACATTCCTCTTGGTCTATTCGTGCTTCTCTTTCACCATCAGTAACTTGCCACCACGGAGCCCTCCAGGGGCCAGCGTGGCCCTGCAGCCCCCTTCGCTGGACTCCGTGGCCCTGCTGAGCTCCAACAAGTGGCCCAGTAGGGACTGCGCTTGCCTGAACCGCATGTCCAGGATGATGTCTGTGTAGCGCACCTATTCCAAATACTGTCGGAGAAGCCGCTGACCGTCCTACTTCACCAGCGGGCTGTTCTCCCGTGCGACTGACTCCAAAGGGTCATTGGACACTTGTTCTGACAGTTCTGGTTTCTTCTCCCGTGGTTTAGGTCAGCACTGAACTTTATCATATTTGACCCTTTCCTGCTTCAGCGCACATTTAAGGTCTTGATCCACTGCACTGGGTCTGGACATTCCTTTGCCCTTTCCCTTCCTCCGGAGGAAGGTCACCTGAGTCTGTAAGGGGGCACTTTCCACGTGCGAGCTGGCCTTCTCTGCTCCAAGCGCGTGGACTCTTGCTGCATAAAGGGCGGGATCCAGCGCAAGCACAGGGGTCTCTGGCCGCCGCGGTGGGCCCGGGCTGGCTCCACCTCTGCCTCCCTTACCATCTGGGTCCCAGGACAGGGGCAGGAGGCCAGAGCCACCCCACGCAGACCAGCCTGCGCCAGAGCCAAGCCAGTGGCAGGAGCTGGCAGCCGCCACAGTGGGACCAATCCCTGCTGTGTCACGGAGGCTTGGACCGCCCGCACGCCTGCTGTCGGCATTAGCTAACTCTTAATGAACAGCCACATGGACCAGGCTGTGTGCCCAGTGCTCTACAGACCTCTCTCAACTGACAATAGTCCTCCGAGGTGAGTGCTATTTTCATTACAATGCGGCAGATGAGGAAACGGAGGCACTGTTGCCCCTACAGAAACGGTGAAGGGTCATCTCCACCCTGGTATCTTGTAGCCATCCAGTTTCAGGTGAAGGGTTTTACTTCTCCAGGTTTCTCTTGACTTGCAGAGAAGTGAGTAAACTGTTCTCTGGATCCATTGACCCTTGAGGGGCAGTGGGGTCTGGTTCTGTGACACAGAGCAAGGAGGATCAGTGGGGTATTCCAATTTAGCTTGGGGCTCCTTGTCTCCTAAACTATGTAAACTGAAACACATCACACTGTGAGATATAATTTATTCCTGCCCCACTCTCCAGATCTCCATCTGGCCCATGAATGTGATTCATATTCCTTGTATTTAAATATTGTTACCCTTATTATGTGCCAACTAATACTCCTGACTTCAATTTATTGAGTGCATTCACACCTTCCCTTCTCTGTGATGCATTCTTAAGCATTCTCTCATTGACTAGCAGTGAGGGGATCATGCCCAAATCATGGCCGCCTTCTCCTTTTCTTTCTCTCATGGCTATAGAAGAGGCTTCGATACAATTCTGTTTCATCCATTTTACCCTATTACAGAAATTCTTTATCTAGTGGCCAGAATATTAATATTTGCATAAAAACATGTTTTTCTTCTATGGACAGTATGGGAAAACACTCGTGAGTTCCTTTGTAATGTGCATCCCAACACAGATAAGAAGAAACCTGGCTAAGGTCTCTTCTTAAACATAATCACCGATCATTTTAAAATAAAGATTTTGTTATTATTCAGGTATGGCAAAACCAAAAGATCAGGGGAAAAGTGCCATAGAAAAAAGTTTGTATACTCACAGTTCCCAAGAGGAGGGGGCATACCATGCCATGGGGGGCCACGTAGGGAGGCAGCGGATTTGGTCAGGAGGTGAAGGGGTCAAGGGGAAAATGTGGGGAATAGCCTTTGTTGTGATTTCCATGGAAAGGAAACAGGATAAATAGCTTTAGGGTTGACAAGTTTTAAAATTATCAGGCTCTAGGGGGTGCATAGAGGGGTGTTCCTGGTTGTCTGTTATTTGACTGTGGGGTGATTAGGGCAGAGGATAGTGGCCCCGAGTGTGAGAACCCAGTAAAAGATATGGTTGAGGCTGTGGGCACTAAATTGGCTGGTTTGCATGTGAAGTGTTTGCTCACAGGCAAGTTGTTTGCTATCTCTAGGAATTATCTCCCTCTGGGGTCAGCAAGGTCCCAAGATGTCAAACTATCAGAAAATAAACAGCATGGTTAATATGCCAACTGAGTGAGGTCAATCTGATACAGACATTAATACTCCTAGAGTATTAATTAGAGGAGTCCATTAATCCAACCCTTAATAAAGACCACAAAAGAAGTAACTGAGGGGAACCTGGGTGGTCCAGTTGGTTGAGCATCTGACTTCGGCTCAGATCATGATCTCGAAGTTTGAGAGTTCAAGCCCCACATCGGCTCGCTGCTGTCAGCCTGTCAGGGCAGAGCCCGCTTCAGATCATCTGTCTCCCTCTATCTGCCCCTCCCCCCCCCCTTCCCCTCTCCCTCCCAAAAAAGAGATGGTAATGGTCATTAAAGGGAATTTTAAAAAAAAAAAAAAGAAGTAATTGAGAATAACTTAATGAAGACCATATTAAATAAGAATTGTAAACAAATTACTCTAAATTAGCTTGGACATAGTTCTTCACTACAAACTATGAACACTATGTTCTGTGGTATTTATACTAATTTCCACTGTTATCTCACTGGGAATCCCTAGAACCCTTAGCAGCATGGCTAAAGGAAGCTTTTGGGTTTGGTCTTCTCTACTTCAGTCCTGATATCTCCTCATCTGCTGGCCCTCTCTTTTAGGATTCCTTTCAATCTGTTGGAATGGCCATTCCGTTATATTTCTTATAACTAATTTCAAGTTTTTTAATTCTCTTGATCTATAACCATTGGAAACTTAGATTTTAGGAAAACATGTGTTCTCCAATTGTACTTCTACACCTTTGTAGAAGGTAATCTATTAACTTTTTTTTAATTTCAAAAGGTTTTTTTTGTGTGAAAAATCCCATTAACAATTTCCTACCTGAGAATCTTGCTGAAAGGCAGAGTGACAGAATCCCTCTGGTTTGTGTTCTAAGAATTTTTTTATCTAATACTTGGTCATGAAATAAATAACATTTTCTTCCATTAGCCTTCAAGTTTTACCTTTCATCTTTAGGATTAATCCCCTTGGAGTCTACCTTGTATGATCTGCTTCCCTATGATCCATGTAGACTCACTCCACCTGTGCTGAGCTGTGCTAATACGTGGAGGGTTTAGTGTGCTTTCACAGGGTGACAGGCTTTTGTTGGAACATTATTGTGTTCTCCCAAGTCAAACTCCATATTCCAATTCCATTTCTGCTATTTACCAAATGTCTGACATTCACCAAGTTAACTTAATCTCCGTAAGCCTGTTTATTCCTCCATAAAGTGAGTTCATAATAATACCTTATAAGGTTGTTGTGAGGATAAATGAAATAGTGCATATAATGCACTTACTACAACACCTGATACATCATAAATGGTCAATAATGGTTATAATTTCTATCACAGATATCCTAACTTGTCTCTTCCTGGAAGCCTCCTGCATTTTAAGTAACTTCTATAAATTATTGTTCTCATTCACTGTGTTGATTTACTAGTTTAACTCTCAATTGTAACTTTATTTCTATGTGTCACCACTAAGTACCAACTACTGGACCTAGAATGAAAAGGCCCTTATAGACTTTCCTAAGTTTTACCTATTTGGAAGTATTATAAATTCCTATACATCAGAATCTATAATGGACAGGGCTGCATTACAACCACCTTTCAATTCTTTTAAACAAAAAAATTAAAATTATATTTTATGACAGAATTGGTATGAAAACTATAATCCAAAAACAAATCAAACAAGTTATTATTATAATTCATCATTATTTTGTTCATGTTTTATTCTGATTTTAAAAGAAATTAAAGCTGAAACATTTTAGTTTTAAAACATTTTCATGAGCCCTAAAGGTGTTATGAACCCTAGTGTCTATTATGTGTAAAAGATGAGTCAGCCCTGATTTAACTGTGGACTCAGACCACAGTGAAAGTCAAGGAGTCCCAGTGATACTGTTTCCTCAAATGCAGCTAAAGATAGGGCTACAGCTGTTTTGTTAATAGGGTTGATAAAGCTATTACTAAAACCATTCTTGTAGTGAAATATTATAGAATGACAAAGTGTCATACCGCCTTGAGACCACCTGCTTAAAGACCCATTGTTCATAAATAAAAATTAAGACTCAGTGTCCAAGTGTTCAGTTTGGATCCAGAGTTGGGGCTAGAACCCAGTTCTCCTGATTACCAGGCAGTATTTTTTCTACCACACTATCCATTGCTCTTTAAGGCTTTATTTGAGCTTGGTTTTTAATTTAAGTTCATGTTTCCTAGAACCTTTCCTATAAGAATTTTTGTGTTCTGGGTTTATAATACTTATGGTAGAGAGGAATACCATTTCCTACTGCTTGTGACCTTGTTTGAAACAGTTTGGTTAGAGCCATTTCTCACCTCTGTCCTGTCTCACAATCCCTCCAGGGCACATCTACTCCAGGGAGGTGAAATTTCTGGTCACAGCAGCCTTGGGAGAGGGCTCCTTCACCTCCCTGGGATAATCACCTCCCTGGGAACTAAAGTCTCAAAGTCCAGGGAGCAAAGTAGGGGAAAGGGGAACTAAGATTTGTCAGGTGCTTATTATAAGACAAGATCCTAACTGTGTATTGTATATCTACTCTATCTTTTAATGTGGAAAGTAGTTATCAATATCTTGTATCTTGAGCCCTACCAATTGCTAAGTGACTCAAACAACTAGGGAAGGCTAAATATAACTGGTCTCCTGAATATGCTGGCCCTCTTAAATTATGTCTTGTTTTGAGCCATACTTTTAGAGTGAATTCCAACACTAACTCAGTCTTTGGGGCTGTAGATCCAAGCTTCTTCAAGATCTACATGTATCTGAATATTATACTCTCTGGCAGAATGTTGCAAGTGACCTCATAACTATGAGTCCAGCTTTGCTATAATGCACAGGTTAATTATATCTTTGTGACCATGCCAAAAGTGTGGCTTCATTGCCCAAGGGATTGTTTATCTCTGGTGATTAAATTAAGTATCCATCTACATTTCTGAGAAATGCTCCAGCACTATTTTGAGCCTTCCTAATCTAGCTAGATTAATCTTCTTTTGTACAAACCATCAGTATTTCCATAGGATAGTTTCCATATGGATCGTTCCCATGTTAACATATTAAAACAGTATTTAGGATGAAATATTTAGCCTAAATGGAGAGGCATTAAAAACAAAGACCAGCTGTTGTGTCTATGTACTTGGTAAAAAAAAAAAAAAAAGCAGCTGGAATCAATATAGCATTTGGACACATGGCTGAAGATGTGTTTTGTGTGAGGAATGTGCCCTTGAGGGAAATGAACCTTTGCATTTGTGTGCAACTGAAGTGGAAAATAGGGGAGAACCTTGAAAGCCAGGGACTATCTTCAGTGACATTACATGAGTGAAGAGCGAAAGCTTTAAACATTATTGATTATAAGACAGCTATGATAAAACATAGCATTTTAATTAAATCCTGCATGCTGGCAGTGAAGGCCCAGTCCCAACTATGTGCTAAATTTTAGGAACTGAGTATTAGTAGAACCTCTTAGGGTATCTAAGTGGCCTGCACATATTAGATCTGTGCTATCCAAGATGGTAGCACTAGCCATTCATGACTATTTAAATTTAAATTAATTTCAATAAAATACAGTTTCATATTCAGTTCCTGGTCTTACTAGGCACATTTCAAGAGCACAGTAGTCACATGTGATTAGTTGCCACTGTATTGAATAGTGCAGATATAGAACATTTCCATTGTTGCAGAAAGTTTCTTTAGACAACACTGTAGTACACATTCAATAAATACATGTTGAATGAATGAACGAATGAATGGACAAAATTTGAAAGGGGAGAAAATATACTGCTCTTGTAAAAAGTTGAACCAGTCCTCTTTAAAGAAGACATGATATGGGGCGCCTAGGTGCCTCAGTCGATTAAGCATCCAGCTTGGGCTCAGGTCATGATCTCACTGTTCATGAGTTCGAGCTCCACATCCAGCTCTCTTCTGTCAGCACTTTGGATCTTCTGTCTTCCCCTCTCCTTCCTCTTCTCCCTCCCCCTCCCATATGCAGACTCTCTCTCTCTCTCAAAAATAAGTATTTTTTATAAAGCATAAGGCTTTAAGAAAAAAGACATAGTATTTATTTGGGGATAGTGGTAAGTGATAAAGGGATAGAATGACCTTTTAAGAATTGCAATGTCCAATTCCATTGGCATAACTTAGATTTCTGTGACAGACTCCTCCTCTAAAACCTTCAGTAAAGTCTATTTTGTTCATGAAGACTTGTGTGGGTGGAGATTTTTGAGGAGCTCAGCAAAGGGGCTTTATTTCATAGGGAGGTCAGCATGGTATATAACAGAGACCAGACATAAGGAAGAAGGAACAAGAAGTAGAGGATATCGTATGTCCATCAAGAACAGACAGGACCCTTAGGGACAGATCTGAAATTCCATAGGCCAGGAAACCAGGCTCAAGTCAATTTTACCTCTAATTAAAGTAACCTGGCTGATGATGTCTAGGTTGCACTTTAAGATACTCTACCAATACCGTGTCAGGAGTTGGCAGGCCAACTCTAGCCTACCATCTGTATTTGTAAAGCCTACCAGCTAAGAATGGTTTGTACACTTTTCAGTGATTGTTAAAAAAAATCAAAAGAATAATACGAACACATGACACATGAAAATTGTATCTAATTCAAATTTCAGCATTCATGAAAAATTTTGTTAGAACACAGCCACCTCATTCATTTACGTATCGTCTATTGCTGATCTTGTGCTACAATGGCAGAGTTGAGTGTTTGCAACAGATACCAAATGGTCTGCAAAGCTAAAAATATTTATGCTCTGGCTTTTTATAGAAAAAGTTTGCCAATCCCTGTACTATATCATCAGTATAGTGAGAGAAGGGATCTACATATCAGATATTACAAAACATTCAGGCCAGGAATGGGTTTCACTGAAACATGGCTGCCTCATGGGGAACCATAACAAAAGAGGTTTTAGAAAATTAGGGATAATGAGAGGAGTAGAGAATTACTTAACAGGAAGAAAACCTACATCAAATATAAACCGCTACATTTTTATTGCTGATGATAGTAGGAAATTGGGCAGATAAAAAGAAAACTGTTTGACCTAAGGCAATCAGTCATCTAACCTTTCTGAGGATCAGTTCACCATCAGGCAAATGTCCATCTGTGATACAGAATAGTCCAGCACCAGATGGTTCAACAAATGCCTATTTAGTGCCTCCTATAGGAAGGCCCTGTGCTAAAGTAAATGTGGAGTAAGGATGAGAACCCTAAATTTTGGCCCTTATTCTCCAAAAAATACATACTATCCTAGGGGAGATAAGGAAAGATATTGGATCATTGGTTATAAATGTGGCAAATGAGAAATTTTTGAAATAAGTTTTAGAACCATTCAGAAAGAGATGAGCTAAAATCATCAGAAGTCAAGAAAGACATCCTAAGAAGGAAGGAAGGAATTGGGTTGGAGCTTGAAGGCTGAGGGGGAGGGGAGGGAAGAAAGGGATTTCCAGATAGGGAAACGGACAAGCCATGGCTGGGCATTAGGTGGGAGAAAGATGACCTCTTTTGATTTCTCCAAAAGAGAAGAGATCAGCTAGGCTGAAGCAGGTGAATATGATGAGAAGCTGGAGATAAAGAGAATAGGGAAAGGACAGGGATCTGGGAGGTTTTTGAAAGCCAGGATAAGGGGTTTCCCAGATTGACCATGAGAAACACAGTGTGTTTGTATAAAGAAAAGGGTAAGAAATTGGTATTTGTCAAAGCAACAGCACAGGAAAAAGTTATGTGAGCACAAAGAAATCAGACAAGTTGGATGACATTCCAGTAAGAAAGAGAAGAACAGTAAGAAAAAGTGTACACCTTAGACCTTACAAGATAGGAAAGATATTATCCTAACAAACACATCATCTAGAGCTTCCAAGGACAAAATATAACAAGAGTCCAAGAATAAAGTTGGAAATTGTGCAACCAGCTCTGTGAATTTAGGCACATTATGGAGTAACCAACTGCTGGTCATACAGCTAATGGCTTTATTTGCACAAAGATCTGGTGAACTTCTTTGAAAAGATATTTGAAAAGGCAATAAGCATTGGCACAGACAACTGGCTCCTTAAAAAGTGCCCTAAACAACTGAGGAAACACAGATGTCCCTTGCTTTTCTGAACAAAGAATCAGAATAAAAAAAAGAAAGTCGTTCAAGAGGTGAGAGATTCAGAGAACATTTGCTAACGCTATAAAGCCTGAATGGGGGAAGAGAGACATTTTGAGTAGAGCCCTGAGTAATGTTATTATCTCCTGACACAGCCTTTCCAGAACTTCTCTCCAAATTCCTGGAGAGAAGGCAGTGGAAAAAGTGTAATGATCCATAGTGAATCAAATAAAATGTCTTTACTATTGGTGACACTGCTGAAAATACACCGCATAGTTACCATCTTTTTTTTTCTTTTTTAATGTTTATTTCTTTTTGAGAGAGAGAGAGAGAGACAGAGACAGAGCATGAGTGGAGGAGGGGCAGAGAGTGAGGGGGAAACACAGAATCCGAAGCAGGCTCCAGGCTGTGAGCTGTCAGCACAGAGCCCTATGTGGGGCTCAAACTCACTAACTATGAGATCATGACCTGAGCTGAAGTTGGATGCTTAACCGACTGAGCCACCCAGGTGCCCCCATCTTTTTTTTTTTTTCAAAGTTCTTTCTTGACCATTTCAGTGTGGCAACAATGAGAGTGAACTAGTGGTCACAACAGTGACCTCTGCAGCTAATAGTGAGCATATCCCCCTTGATAATGCTGAGAAACAGTGAACAGAGCCACCGATCTTGGAGAATACCATCATAAGGGATGCTCAGTGCACATATGAAAGTCCATGACCCCTTGTCTGTGCTGATGATAAAAGGAACCAAAGGACTTCCATTGCAGAGACTGCACTAAAATGGCTACTGGCAGTTGCTACTATCTTTATATTGCCCGTAAATACCAAGATTTTTATAATTTTGATTGGTGACCAACCCTAAAAATCTTGACTCTTACAATAAAATAAAATTATTTTTAATAAACTGAACAATAATAATTTTGTTAGTTTTACAGGTAGCTGTAGCATTGTGTATGTTTTTTTACTAGGAGTCACTGATTCCCAGTGGTGATGCATTGAAGAAGACTTTTACTGCCACATCAGTGAGCCCTGATCTGAGCAGATTAGATGGGCTTGGAATGAGTAACTGAAAGGCAAGGTGTATCTAACCTGGAGGTTCTTGTCAACACTGAATATAAACATACTTATTGTTTGCATGAGAATAAACTGACTGGAAAAAAATAAATAAGTAAAAACTATTGCATGATTAAGATGGCTTCTTGTAGGTGTGAAATTGAACATACCTCATTACCAGATTGACCTTGCACACTTGAGAAAGGGTCTTGTTAAAAAACAAAAAGTTAACAAACACTTCAAACCACTATTTCTTGGTAAACAGAATTCATTGTTTCTATGTATAAGTGAATTTAGTGTGGACGGTGAGAAGACATAGACTACATGGTTTTATATTTACACATATCCAATATATTACGGATGTCCCAAACATCTAAATCTGTTGTTAGTTAAGTCACAACTACATGAGTGACAAGAATAAACAGGAATTGATGGCACTGAAATTGAAATGTGTTCCTAGACTAACTTCTGTAGAATAGAGTGGTTGCACTACTAAATAAACTAAATTCTATAAAGAATAAGGATATAATTATATAATTTCACATGACTTATTTCTGCCAAAAGTGAGGGAAGGTGGATGGATAAACTTAAAAATAAAATGTAACCATGCAACTGGTTTCTTGTAAAAACTCTTCCATTTTCCATAAAAAAAATAACTTCTGGATTAAATTTTTCCCACTACATTTTGATGTAATTCTTAGGCAATTAGAATTAGATTATAAAAACTCTATGAAACTCTCCCAAAAATAAATAAAAAACAAAACTTCAAAAGAAACCACAAATTGCTAGCTCAGAAAAAATTATCTGTGCATCTTTCTGATGAAAATAAAACAATTTAAATATCCAGTTTATTTAAAAGGTTATTTTAAAATCATGAAGTTCAAGGCAGTTCCTGCAGTGAATACTAATAAGTGGTGAATAGTTTTTCTGGTGCTTAATCCAACTCCATAAATTCAACAATGGTGCAATGTCAAAATAAAGGAATATTTTACTTGTCTACTGGGAGCACCACTTCCTGAACCTTAATTAGAGGGTGATGCATAAAACATTTTTTGTTAACTAACCTAACATATTTGGAGTTGAGATACTGTCCAGGGAATATACATTCAAGTGAAAAGAACTTATTTTGGGTAATAATTATTTTTGATAATTAAATGCCTCTCCCTTCTCTGCTTAAAATTGAATTACTCTGAGACAAATGCTCTTTTAAAGCAGAAAATCAGGAAAATGAAGGTAAAGACAGTAAAGTCCACTGTTTGTGGGGTGAAGATATACTTGTAGGTGGAATTTTAACCTAAAACGTATTTAATGCTCACTTTGGCCAGGAAAAACTAAAAAAGAAAAAAGGAGCACCATCTTTCCTTTCAAGTAACAAGTGTTTTGAACACATGTGGCACAATTGCCGAACACACTCTAGATCTGCATAGGACAATGTAGTGATCTGGCCAGCCAGTGTGATGGCCTTCTGCACAGCCTGGGAGCCTCCCCTCCTACGGCTCTGGGAGAGCTGTGTCTGTAAGTCCAGAAGGCGCCATCTTTGAGCATCAATATGACAGTTATACACCCTAACATAAAGCTTTGTTCTTTTGGGGGAACGAGTTATTTTTATTTAGTTGAACTAATTGAGATTTTCTTCTACTGTTCAGGGGCTGAATCAAATATTATGGAGCCAAGAGCTCATACAAAATTAGGTTTGAAAGTAAACATTGCTTCGAGTAAGGGAAAAATACCACATAAAATACAAATTTTTAAAAATTAATACCAACATTCCCAAATCCAAAAGAAAAGCATATTTCTTATCATTAAATGTGTAACACTTACCTGTAATACCTTTTCCTACATTTTTGGTTGTATGTTCTTTGATCACTTCTTTATATGAAAATTATTTTTTTAATTCAACTTTCTGTAGAAAAATTAGAAATAATTCACTCTTTATTCTGGCATCATTCTTTGAACTTTTAAAAAAATTATAGTTTAGAAAAGCTTTTTCTAACTATACAACCCATTGTTAACAGCCTATATATTTGTAGAAAATTTCTAGCAAATTTCTTCCATATATGTGCTGTGGGATTTCAGGGCATTTCAAATTTTTTTTATGCAGTGAGTGACAATCTTAAATATTATTTGAACTGATAACACTCAGTTATTTGGGTCATTTTGTCTGGAACCACCAGACTATGTCAGGACAGCCTGTATCAAAATTGCTAAGACTACATCTGATATGTCAGGATGAGTAAAATATGTAATTCATGTACAGATATCCTCACTAATCTGCTTAGGTTTGTGCTTTCGAACATAGGAATTCCATTACCTTTTATTTTGTATAATTCTCATCAAAACAATGAAAAAAAGTGTGTGTTGCTCTTATAACTATATGTGCTATTTGTTGCCTACATTCCTGACCAGAAAGAACTTTTTTGGCAAGGTATCAGTGAGAACTGAATCCTCTGTATGCCCTGTTACACAGTGATGATAGGAAAAATTTTCCACAGACTAGCTTATGGCTCTGTATATCACAAACCTTGTTAATTTTTGATTCTGTGCCCATCTGATTCAATGGCATCTGCAGTAGGACATGTTTATAGCATGATTCCACCTCTGGTCCTGCATCATTGTGCTGTGATGCAGTGAATCAGCACAGTGGGAAGTAGGAGTGTTCTCGGGGCCCATCCCACACCAAGCCGGCTAGCAGTAACTTCCCCACACAAAGAAGTGACTGCCAACCACACAAATATTTCTCAAACTAAATGTATCCCCAATTCAGCTTCCCCTTAGCCATATTTTAGCCCCTCACCCATCTGATAAATTTGACACAAGAGAAAGAGTGACAGAGAGTATGTCAGAAGAGAAAGAGACAGCAGTCTTGGCCAGCCATATGGTTATTTTTATACAAATATATGATATGGTAGCACATTGCTATGGCCCCTACCCATCGCCTTGAAAGAGGGGTGTGCAAATGAAAGGCCCTGAAGCTTAACACTTGTGACTAAATTTGCCTCTGCAATTATTGGACGATCCAACCAGAGGCCTCTTGGTTCTCTAGAAAGAGACTTAATAGTCAGTCTCTCTTCAAGCCTGAGGTAGTGAGGTTGAGCCTAAATCTGAAGACCTTTCTCCTAAGGTGTTCTAAGCTAACATCCACTTGTACTTCTATTCAGAGTTAGTGTGGGACCAACCCTGAAAGAGTAAACATCATTTTAGTAACTTGAAATTGAGAATGCCACCTGGGGGGAGGGCAGATAAAGTTAGAGCATTACTGTTCTTGACCAAAGTAGAAAAAGTTGTTGCACTCTATGCATTTTCTGACCAGTTATTTTAGTGTCTCTAGCCTTTCACATGACAGAGAAATAAATAAACTTTCATGTTGTTTAAGCCACTGTAACTAGGGCTTCATCTAGTAGTTGCAGCTCAAACTATTCTTATAAGTACCACACACTAACTGATTGTGCCACTGGAGCCGTGCTAGCCCAGACTATTCTTAACGGAGACAAGGTAGTATCAGGATTACCTAGAGAGATTTCCTGAGTTATTCCTTCCTCCGTTCTGCTGTCTTGCAGTGCAGGACAATTTGCTTAATAATTTCGTAATAAACAATTTATTATTTCCCGTGATTCTATGGGATGGATCGGCTCAGCTGGGAGGTTCTGTCCACACAGTGTCATTTGGGATTACAGGGGTGGCTGCATGAGCTGGGTACTCAGCTGGGGCTGGAACACCCAGGAACACCCAAGATGCCTTCACTAAGTGTCCCACATCTCAGCCGAGCGCTGGCTGGATCTCACCAGGTGTTCTGTCATTATTCAGTACTGTAGCCTAAGTTTCTTTTATATAGTATCTAGATCCCATCAGAGCAAAGCAGAAATTTCCAGGCCTCATAGAGCCTATGCCTGGAGCCAGTCCAGCCTTGTTCCCCCCACATTGTGCTGGGCACAGCAAGTCACTAGGCCAGCGCAGATGTAAAGGCAGCGGAAACAGATTCTACCTCTTGACAGGACAAGTGGTCTGGAGGTAGAGGGATAGAAAATGTGTTGGTAGCCATTTTTGTAGACAGTCTACATGCAAAGAGATGGATAGAGAAGTAAGATGACTCCTAAAAGACAAAAGAGTAGGATGGAGTAGGAACTCAGGCGTTTTCTCTTTTGGCACATAGAACGCAATGCCTCTGTCAGGTTTCAGCCAGTCTGTCTATTCAGTCACTTCACCCATTTAATCACTTGACCCCATAGAAAACTGATACTGCTGGGAAGAGGGATGCTCCATGCTTTCTTAGACTGGGAACTCAGGATGGAGCAGCCTGTGGGAACCATGTTACAAGATCTAGCTTTCAGAGTACAAGTCCCCACACTAAAGTTTTTCAGCATATGCTGAGCTGAGCTGATTCACTGAAACAAACACATTACACACAAATACACGTACATGTGACAATCGGATTGTTAGTTTATTAATTTGAAATTGGAAATAGCTGCTAAGTATTACAGAATATTGTGTCTTCTGATCTGTACATTTTTTCCTAGAAGTTGGACAATGTCCTTGGAAAGCCAAATCATTTCTGGAGGTTGCATTCTGATTAGAATCAGAATGGAGGTGGGGCGCCTGGGTGGCTCAGTCGGTTAAGCGTCCGACTTCGGCTCAGGTCACAATCTCACAGTTCGTGAGTTTGAGCCCCGCGTCGGGCTCTGTGCTGACAGCTCAGAGCCTGGAGCCTGCTTCACATTCTGTGTCTCCCTCTCTCTCTGCCCCTTCCCTACTCATGCTGTGTCTCTCTCTGTCTCAAAAATAAATAAACATTAAAAAAAAATTAAAAAAAAAAAAAGAATCAGAATGGAGGAGTTAGATTATCTTAATATAGTGTCCTCTTCTATGAGGCTTGAAGGAAGTGCCTGCTAAGTGGGCAGTTAACTAGAATGCTGGTCCCCTGGCTAAATCAAATCTGTAATCTGTTTATGCACAACCTTTGAGCTAAGAATGAAAGTGTCAGAAAGAAAAACAAAGAAATACACAACAGAGACCATATGTGACCAGCAAAGCTTAAGATATTTACTATCTGGCCTTTTACAGAAAAAGCATACTGAGCCTTGAGCTAGATAGTGAATTACTTGGCAGAAGGTATTCTCTATTTCTTCTAGAACAGTGTTTACAAAATGCATGTCACAGTCCAATATGGGGCTGTGAAACTAAGTTACTGGGTAGAAATCTGTATGTTGTGGGCTGAATTGTGTACTCTAAAATTCATTTGCTCAAGTCCTAACCCCCAGTACCTCACAATGTGATTGTATTTGGAGTCAGGACTTTTAAAGAGGTAATTAAGTTAGTATGAGACCAGTAGGGTTGGTCCCAACCCAATATGGTCAGGGTCCTTATAAGAGGAAATTTGGATACAGACACATACAGAGGAAAGACCGTGTGAAGACACAGGGAGAAGATAGTCATCTACAAGCCAGGAGAAAGGCCTCAGAGGAAATCAGCCCTGCTGATGCCTCCATCTGAGACTTTTAGCCTTCAGAGCTGTGAGAAAACAGATTTCTGCTGTTCTAGCCACCAAGTCTGTGATACTTTGTTATGGCAGCCCTGGCAAACTAATGCACAGGAATTTTAGAAATATGCAATAGACTGAATGGAAAGTGTCAGGGAGCACTGTATATTGAAAGAGTGAATATTGTTTAATATAGTTTTATTATAATTATATGGTGTGGGGGGTTGTGGGTTGATATGTATTTCTCAACGTAGCACATGGTCAAAAAGTTTGGGAGCTACTGCCTTAGAATATAGTTAGGTACTCAGTGTTTTTGCTAAGCAATAATTTGTATCATCCTACCAGGGTCCTATCTGGGACTCACTGATATTTCTGCTCTTTGTCTTTCTTTTTCTGTGAGGACTTGTCTCTTTCTTTTCTTCTGGTATCGTGTTGTGATCACTTAGGCTATGATCTTTCATGCTGTCACATCCCCTAAGTCTACCTTAAATCACTGCTCTTCACAAGGTCTTATTGCTTCTTGATTTGTGTGGCTTCTGATCATTTTCAGAACATCTCCAAATGGCTAATTTCACTCATTATTTGGGGTATATCAGACATCTGTTTTTTCCATCTGACCAGCATGGCTATTGACAAGTGGCAGTAGGCCCCCAACTTTTCTTTTGGGGAACCATCTCTCCATACTCCACATAGTTCTGATGGGCTGTTCTATAGGGTGGATATGTGACCCAGACTGGCCAAGGTCTTCCCTGATATTTGACATATGGTTTTTAGTTGTAAGGATTATGGGGACCCAGAGTTGTTTCTCCTTCAGCAGGGAAGACACTCTGTGAAATGAAGCCAGACACAGACTCAAGCAGAAAGTTGGAGAGAAAGAGCCCTACCATCATGGCTGGAGTCCCAAGACCCAGCCATGCCTAACATGTTAACTTCAGTTCTTCAATCAGTATTCTGTTATCACTGCTTGACTTTAACAAGACGGGCTGGTCCTATTTGCTTCACATCCAGGTTATCCTTGGGCTATAGTTGGCTACAAGCACCCGTTACATGCGCTGATAATAAACACCAGGTTACCCAACGAGGAGCACTGGTGTGACGATAAACGTAGGTTTAAGGAAAGATGATGGAATCTGGATTCAGTACTGAGTGAATTCAATTATGTACACTATGCAAGTGGAAAGGAGACATGTAAACTGGGGAAGATGACCGTAAACAAATAGTGTTAAATGAATGAAGACCATGTATGGGAGGTCCTCCTGCACAGCTAACAACTGGACCGAACCAAGTGAAACGAACCGGCACATTAAAAATCTTTCAGATTTATGATGTTTTGGTTATAGGAGGAAATTGTTGTAATAATTGAGTAAAAATAAAGACTCCTTTAATTACTCTCATTTTTAGATTTAATTACTTCTAAAAAAAAACCCACGAAAATTATGGAAACAAAAGTGTAGCTTCAAAATCAAGTTTTAATGAGCTATTCTAGAATAGAAGGTAAAATTAGATATAGTAGTCACCCATGTGTCTGTGAGGATCTGCCATTCACCTACGTACAAGTCTTCCTGTGGGCTTTGATTCCTGAATAGAACAGATCCCCAGAAGCATATATTTTTTGACAACACTAAATAAATTACCATGATAAAAAACATCTCTGTAGCTCATGGACTTTGAAACATTAAGAAAGTACAATAACTTGATGAAACCCACCCCACTTCTAGTGCACTAAAAAATTACACCTAGAGTGAAATACAGAAGAGGAATAGGGGGCCTCACGTATGGAGAGCTTCCAGAATGTTGTATAGCATGTCCAGCCAGCTGAGAAGTTATTAGTGATGCAAGACAATAAACAGGCTTAACTCCATACACTTAATGAGAGAGCACAAAATTGCACACGCTTTCATTGACCACAGTTTAAAATAGTCACCCCTGTCTCCATCACTTATTTCCAACTTTCTTCTCTGTTTTCCTTCTGTAAAAATCTCCATAGAGCCTCTAACACCTCTGATCTCCATTTTCTCAATTTTATTTCTTCTTTTTGGGCTCCTTGTGCTTCAATTGGTTTTTATAAGATTTCTGCTGAAGTATTCTCCTTTACAAGTGGCTTGCCTGCTCCCGTAAGAGTCCTTAAAATCATACCTACTACTACAAGTCCACTTGCCCCAACTTATGATTTTATTCTTTAGTAACTCATTCACTGGTCCTATACTCACTCACTGGTCCTATTCCATTTCTACTATCTCTCAATTTCAGCTATTTTTGCCCACATTTTTTTGGCATATAGATTACTTAAAGAGCTCACCCAAAACTTCCAGAATGTCAGAGCCAAAGGATGTGTTTTAGTGTTTGTTTGACCTTTCTTTGAGACTATTCTCCCTCTCAGCTTTCCATATAATGTTTTCCACTGTTGTTCCTATTTCTTCGGGTGGTCATTCATTTTCTGTTCTCCAGGACTTCCTGAGCCATCTCATCCCAGCCACTGTGCTGTCCAATGGTGAATTTAATCACCTGGGTGTCTCACCACCTCAAACCCAGTGTCCAAAAGCAGCCTCATTATTTCCCCTATTTCAGTTAATTGCATCCACCAACAAAACCAGAAAATGTGGGTGTTACCCTTTGCTTCCTCTCCTCAGCAGCTAATGAGGCCTCTCCATGGCCATGACCCTGGTTCTAGCCCTTATCAACCCTGAATTAACTTTCTAATTGGTCTCCGCCTCTACTCCCCAGATCACCCTTCCCACAGCCGATCTCACTGCCAACTCTGTGATTTTAAAAATGCAAACAAGACACTTTGACATTCTTGCTTTAAATCTTTCAGTGCCTTCTAGTATCTACAGCAGTGCTTCTCCAACCGCAGTGTAGCTCTGAATCATGCAGGAGTTTGTTCAAATGGGATTTGGACTGGGGTTGGAGTGCGGCAGGCTCCATGTGTTGCTGCTGCTCCTTGGACCACACTTTGAGTAGCAAGAGTTCTACGTTCGAGTCCAAATCCCATAGCCCCTGATAGTCTGGTCCCTGTTTACCATCACAGCTATAATGCCTGACATTGCCAGGAAACACCCATGATGCTACAGTCAGTCACTCCAAACCTTCATTCCACCTTGATCCACTGACCCTCACGGTTTTCTAGCCACATTTCTCATTTCTTTTGTAGGCCAATGAAATAAGTACCAGCTGGGGATTAGTCAATATTCAAAAGATAAAAATCAAATAAAATTTCCATAATAGCAGGGAAATACATGTTTTACAAGCTCTTTAGTGTGAAATGGTTCAATAATATCACATTTGTTTCACATTTCTTAACAATTCACCTTTGGGTCTTTACCATGGTAATCTTTTTTTCTTAATGAAAATCTCACTAAAATTTTCATGAAGCCAGCTGTGAGAGAACAGAACTATATTAAGAGTCTTATGAAAAATATATTATACATCTTACTCTAGATATTGTCTTTTAATATTTTCATCAGATTATCAATTGCTTATCTTCATTCTAGCTTTATAGCTTTTTCTTTTATCATTAGTAGTGGCTAATAAAAAGGTAGATTAAAATACATTTGGCTATTTGATCAGGGTTGAACATAATTTCCTACACCACAGACACGGGGAAGTAATGTTTGTGTGAGAGAAGATCAACCTCCTCTTTCTTAGAGCCCAGAAAAAGTATTATCGTAGGAAGAAGAATCTCTCATAATGTGGTTGAGCCATTAGGTTCAGCCTCATCTCCTGCCGCTTCCAGCAGCACAGACCGACATCTTATTAATCATGGAAACTGCTGAGCTATTTCGTTTCTGTACTTTTGCATATGCTATTTGCTTTGCTTAAAACTCCCTTTCTCACTCCCATAGCTAAGTCTCCCTTTCAGAATTAGGTCAAATGGCACCTGGATTAGGAAGCCTGAACTGATTACCTCAGCTGAGCTAGCCTCTCACTGAGTTACTTACAATAACCACTTGTTTGTCCTGCTGAAAACTCTGATTTATTTGTGCCACCCCCATCCCCACCCCATTAGAGATGGGGTCCTTATATCTCCTGTACCTGGCTGGCACGTGTTCACCTAGAAGATGCTTGTGGTAGGCAGAATAATGTCCTCCTCCTCTCAAAGATGTCCACGTCCCAATCCCCTGAACCTGTGAATGTGTTGCTTTATATTGGCAAAAGGGAATTTGCAAATGAAATTAATGATCATGAAATGGAGAATTTGTTTTAGATTATTATGAGTGGGCCCAATGTAATCACATGGATCCTTTTAAGAAGGAAGAAGGGTCAGAATCAAGGGAGATGTCAGGTGAAAGCAGAGGCCAAGTGATGTAGCCCTGAGCTAAGGCATGCAGGCAGCTTCTAGAAGCTGGAAAAGGCAAGGAAATGGACTTTCTCTTAGAGCCAACAACAGAAAGGAATGCACTCCTACCAACACCTTGATTTTAGCCTATGATAACCCATTTTGGACTTCCGACCTCCTAAACCCCAAGGTACATTTGTCCTCTTTTAAGCCACTAAGTTTGGGTAATTTGCAGTAACAGCAGCAGTAGGAAACTAATATGGTGCTCCATTAATGTTCTTTTACAGAATGCATGAATTAAAAAGTGCCTCAGGGTCTTCTTCTCTGTCCTTGTACTCTTTCCATCTGCTCTTTCTCCCTGAGAAGGCTGCAGGTAATGGCCCCTAGGAACTAACCAAGGGTCCTTTTACACCCAGGACTTGTGCTGGCCCAGCTGGGTCAGGGGCTCCCTGCTATATCACTCCACCAAAACGCAAAGTCATGCTTAATTACTTTCTACCACCTATTGGTGCAAGATCCTGTGGTTGGTGCTATGCAAAATCTTACTTTGTCTATAGCTTACTTACTTTTAAATTCCCTAGAACCCTTGGACAATGAATACTGCTATAAGGTAAATTCAAACACAACACCTCTGGTTATCCGCTTCTGCCCTTCCCCAGGTCTCCCCATACTCCCTGCCTGCCCTAAAGGTGCAGGAATGCCTACCTCCTTTGAGATAGCATGTTTCCTGACCCACTTAGGTAACTTTCCAAAATATTGCAGTTTCCCCTTCCCCAGGCCTTCATTTCCAATTTAACATATGTAAATATATGCTGAAAAAGGCTTTTTAAAAGGTAAATTTCCTTTTCACCATTATCCTCACAGGTCTTTTTTTTTTTTTTTTTTTTTTTTACAGCCAAGTTAGTTAGCATATAGTACAACAATGATTTCAGGAGCAGATTCCAGTGATTCATCCCCTATGTATAACACCCAGCTCACAGGTCTTTGTAAACCACTATGGTGACTACTCTCACTATGGTAAAATTCAAGTCTACTCTGTAACTTGTACTCAGCTGTCAGGCCTCTAGGTGTCGCCACCACCCAAGTCCTGCTGAAAGGTGCCTGGCCCTGTATATATACATACTAAGCATGTAGTAGTTTTTCAAGATGATCTAGGGAAAAAAACCCCACAAAACGTGTGCATGTGTGTGTGTGTGTGTCTGTGTCTGTGTGTATGTATGTATATTTCATTCTAGCTCTAGTTTTCTGTGCAGAATTCAAACTAAGAGAATAAATGATACATGTGGCTACTTTTTAATTTTATTCTTTTGCTCTATTTGCCACAGCAGCACTGGAACATGCTGGATTTTGTCTGAATCTCAGGATATTTATTAAAGGTGCTCCCAGTTCCATAAACACACAAAGAAATTGTTTTTCTTGTACAACATTGTTTTAATGTTTTCCCTTCCTTTAAATTTGCATACAGTTTTGGAGACTCCTGTGACTTGATTTGACTTTCAAAGCGACTGGAAGGCAGAAAGCACATGGAAGAGTGGATGCATTTAGCGTTCTGGAAATACTCTGAAAGTTCACTAGTCACTAATACTCGGTTCTTCCCCATTCTGAAATTTTGCAACTTGTAAATGTATGGTATTTTAAATTTGAAATAAGAATTCTGGGAAGGAGAATTTAGAAGGGTTCAGAAAGATTGAAACCCTGCCCTCCAGTACTGTTTCTTTCTGATTTTATAGTTTCCCCCCCCCCCCCATATTGGCAGAATCCAGAAGATTTATCTGTCTTGACAGACTTTTACAGAAATTGTCCGTTCAGTTCTGTTTTCTTTTTTATTTTATTTTATTTATTTTTGAGAGAGACAGAATGTGAGCAGGGGAGAGGCAGAGAGAGGGGGAGACACAGAATCTGAAGCAGGCTCCAGGCTCTGAGCTGTCAGCACAGAGCCCAATGTGGGGCTCGAACCCATGGACCACGAGACCATTACATGAGCTGAAGTCAGACGGTTAACCGACTGAGCCACCCAGGGGCCCCCCACATTTCCTCCTTATGCCAGAATCACCTCCTCTGTTCATGTGCCCTTATTTGTGCCATGGGACTGCCACCACTTCTGCTATTCTATTTGTCGCTCTCTCCCTACAATTCTTGTTCCTGACTTTGTAATGATTGCAGCTTACTTTTGATGCCTGTTAGAGGTCACAGTTCATAGGCTAGGCCAAGACTTAAATCGAATCACTGGAAAGAACATTCTGTCTAAAGATACTTCTTGCCTCTTGTTTCTTTAGGCTAAGATTTAGTAGGACTAAAAATTGAGACAAATCTGCACTGAGATATATATGGATGGATGTGTATACATATAAAAAAAACCACACACACAAAGAAAAGGAGAGGTTTCCAAATCTTGCATTTAATATTTATATAGGCATTTTCTGAAAGCTTTGAATCTAACCGAAGCTACCGGTTAGGCAAAGAACTTTGACTATAATGAACGTTATTGTAAGACAAGAGAACATGCTGTTTTTATCATCCACCCACTTGCTCTCCCCAAGAAAAATACTGAACAGCAGTTAGCTCATTTCAAGGGCTATATCTAGTTACTGCTAAACTGGCAGACTTCTGCCAGGCTTCTAAAAGCAATTCGTATTGATTTCTGACTTTAGGGCTAAAATTAATAAGGAGCCCAGGAAGGCCAGGGTTTTTTCTTGAACAGAGAAACAACCCAAAGGTTATGTTAGTGACTGAATTTGCTGTGCTAGTTAGGGATTTAAAAAAAAAAAAAAAAAAAAGTATGTATATAAAAGAACATCAATCACATTGGAAAAATGGGTAGTTATAATAAAAGTGTGTTTTTGGTATGTTTTTATTGCAAGCCAGCAGTGACCCTTCCATTTGCCTATTAGAGAGATTAGAATGTTTTGTTAACTAATGCTTTTGTAAAATAATAGTCCCAAACCTCTCTGGCATATGTATTCATGAATGACAACATCGGGTGTTTGGGGTGAGTATAATTACTTCCTAGAACTAAGACCAATGTTACTAATGATTTACAGACATTTGTAAATTCTGTACCATACAACCCAATAATTAAAAGGGTTTAGAGTCTCTCCAGTGTGGCTCCTGATCGCTGCAGAAATTCTTTCTACAGGTGGGCTTGGTCATACAATGACATCAACACTGTAAGCTCCTAATATGACAGAGCCACACTGGAAGCTGCTTTTATTTTCCCAGCCAAGTCCAGAACGGTGTTGGTACTCTGAATACCTATTCATTATTCTTGATTTAGTATATATGTCTCGATGACACACAAATCCCTCAAATACTGATGAGAAAATCAACACAGAAAACAGGGGCCAGCCAACATTCCAGCAGCAAGACTGGAGATGCAGGTAAGGAACAGAGTGTCCTGGACCAGCTGTCTTTTGAAGCCAATTACTTTCTCAGAAAAATTAATTTTTCTTTTACTTCTAGCTCACGTAAAAGTTAATAAAGGAAGGATATCTGGCAGGATCATCTATCTCTCCATCTACCCACCCGCTTAATCACTAGCCACCATGAAATGAGTCTGGGAATGTACATAACCATTGGATTTAATTGGACCCGGCATGTACTATTTCCTAATAACCTTCTGCCTTGTCTCCCATTAGAAGTGAGATCTTTTAGGGTGAGTGAATAGGTCAGACCTTACAGAAAAGTTTTTCAATTTTCTGTTTGCCACAGGAGTAAATTAAAAGCAAAAAGAGAAAGAGCCAATAGCTAGCTATGTGCTTTAGGGGAGTACTGGGTTCTGGGTATTTATTGTTGAGGAATTAAAGAGAAATTCTACTTCGAGGCTAAGACCAATGTTCTAAACACAGATTGGTGCATATCCTCCGATAACTGGTTACATGAAGAGTCCTTTCTAGGACGTTTAAGCACATATTTCAGCTTCATGCTTTTTTCTTTAAATAATATTTCATTTTCAGCAGCTTTATAAAACTGAGAGCCACAAAGTAAGGATGACTAGAAGTCATGGTTACATCCTGAGATCTGCATCTTCCTCTAACATTTATATTTGTGACATGACAGCAGCTTACTTAACAACTGAGTTGCCAACTTCCCACAATGAAGTTTTGGATACTTGACAGCAAGCCATCAGTATTGCTTGTAATGCAAATTTTCACTTAAACTGCCTAAACTTCACAAAACACTGATAATCCTTTTGCTCTTACTGAACATGGCTAATTCCAGATGGGAAGGCACTACGAGAATTCTTCTATGATACGTGCCAGGTATCAGCTTATCATGCCTTACCTCCAAATTCACCCTCCACCACATGCTAATAGTGGACAGAATTCCTTTAAGCAGGTGTCGCTCACGAGTGGGACGTGAAGCTTTCTCAGTTGGAGGGTGAGGGAGGGACACCACAGGAGGAAGGCGGCTCTCCTGTGTGGTTGCTGCATAGTGGGTCACTGGTGTGGGTCCGATAGTGCTGCCTTAACTCAAGGCATGTGGCCCCAGAGCACATGGCCCCACATCGACCCTGAGCTCTGGCCTGGCAATAACCTCCCTGCAGCCCCCTGACATGGACACGCTCCAGGTCTTCTGTCTGCATTGGCATCTCCACTCCCTCTGCAAGCACACATGCCTCGCCATAACTCGAGGTAGCTTCCTGTTGCGTGGTGACTGTAGACTTGGGGAAACCAGTGAACCCCTGTGCCCTCTAGTGAGCTGCAAATATAACTTCTCCAAGGTGCTCTGAGGCCCAGCTTCTCTTCCGAGTTTGTCCTTCCTTGGGTATTCTCCCTAAGCCACAGGGTATGATATGCTTTCCTTGTATCTGATAGTCACTCCTTTATCACTGTTTGGTGTTTCTTTATATTTAACTTCCTGTTTAAATAACCATGTGGTGTTTATCTCCTGGTTGGTAAGGGACTGATAAAACATTTTACTTAGCAACTGGTAACTGTCAACAGAAAGGACACAAAGAATAGAAGTTACTAGTGATACAATAAGAAAACTAGACTTTTCAGTTCATGGCCATGTTTTTAATTACCAAATAGACTAAACACATACTAAAATAGACTAAAACACATACTAATAAGCCATGTATTTTATTTGACTGTAAGGACAGGTTTTATATAACAAATTTATTTATACAAGTTAAAAAGGACATACACTAATTCCTCTCTCTCTCTCTTTTTTATAATTCCTCTGTCTTAATAAACCTGACCCAAATCAAATGGTATACAGTAAAAAACACTGGGGCATCTGGATGGCTCAGTGGGTTAAACGTCCGACTTCAGCTCAGGTCACGATCTCACAGTTTGTGAGTTCCAGCCCAGCATCAGACTCTGCTTGTCAGTGCAGAGCCTGCTTTGGATCCTCTGTCTCCTCTCTCTGCCCCACCCCCACTCATGCTCTCTTTCTCTCTCAAAAATAAACATTAAAAAAATAAATATAAATAAAAATAAAAATAAATAAAAACACCAAGAAAAGCAACTTCCGAGATACTAAACAGTGAACATTTACAAAGAGTTACAAAGAATACCACACTTTCATTATCATGCAAACATAAACACTGAGTCTCATCAAACTCACACACTGGTCTTAATACAGGATTAGAGACAACGGATCTGTTTTTATAACATCGTATTTGGGCTTAACTGGTGGCTGGTGGTTATATCAGTGAGATACCCTCACTGAAACAGGAAAGTGCTATTTTCTCCTTTCTCAGATGTTTACCAGGCGAAAGATACAAGCTGACGTACCAATTAAAACAACAACAACAAAAAAATGACTTCCTAGCACACAGAGTTCTTGGGCTTTGGCTGGACAGCTTATTTGGTGACTCTTAGTTCAACACAAATCATGCAAAGGATACTCTTCCAATCAGCAAAAAATTAGAATGTAAATTAGAACTATACTGAAAATATTACCCAATGAAAGGTTATTTGCAATGAGAATGCAATAAACAGTTTTCAGCAATGGTGAAAACATTGGGGAAAAACAGACCTTCACCAACATTTGAAATCTATTTTCTGCTAAAATTACCCATTTTCAGGAAGACAGCCAATTCTTTAGGTAGATACCACTTCCACCCAAATTCTGCTATCACAACTTGTCATTTTGCCTGCACATCCATCTAATTCCAGTAGTACCTCTGTCCACCCTCCCTGTAGATGTTTACGTTTTGGGGTTCTAGAGGACTGAGTCCTTATGGAATCGTCTCAGAGGTACCCTGGTCCCTAAATGAGTTAATGATAGGGAACAAGTTTCCAGTTGTCATTCAGCAACCACCCACAAGTCTGGATGCTGTAGTCATTTCACCTGCCAAATATGTAACTGTTAAAATTCTGTTTGCCCAGTCACCTCATGACGAGGCTGGGAAATCTGTCAATATTCAGTTTATCATTTATGATTGCCATAGTGTAATAATAAACGCTTACTAGGCATGTAGCATAGTACAGTGAGGGAAGCTGCAGCTGGAGTCCCTCCTGGGGAGTAAAAATATTGCTGTCGTCATCACTTCTGCTACCCATACCAGTTGGCCATATCTGTGGCCAGGAGCAGATTGTTTAATAAGAGTGGTTTACCACTAAAGATAGGCAGGGAGAGAAAAAACGGTAAGTCTGGTCTAGGATAACAGAATCAATGCCAAATTACTGGTCTTTTTGCCCCAGCTGTTGATCTCAGAGTCATCTTTGAATCTAGTTATAGGCCGTCCCAGAGCCCAGAATCTGTATTTCAACCTAGTGATGTGATCAGTACATGGAATGAAATGGACTGATAATGGAGAAAAATACTATCCCAATTTAACAGACTTGGGATAATAACATCAATAAGCTAAATCAAATTAACATGAAAAATGTTCATCTATAATGCATCTCAGACAAATTATGGAGTTATTCCATCCATCCTCAAAGGATAAATCCTACATAGGTATGGTAGTTCAGGAGAATGACAAATAACGAGCCCCAAGGCAACACACAAAGCAGCTACATGAAACACAGTTGGCATCTCTTGACTTGCAAATCTTAACAACTGTCACCATCAATTATTTCAATAACAAATAATACAGGTTTTCTCCAAAAATTATCTTGCTAAGAGTAGAAACAAGAAAATGGTTTCAAACCCTGGGCAAAGAAAGGCAGATCTTTTTCCTTAATACTCCCATTCTGTTTTAACCTTTGGCAATGAGCCCAGAAAGAAACTTTCAAAAGCAGATTATCCATATATTCTTATGAGCTCAAATGAGTTTTACAGATACAGACAGTTAACATTTTAGGTAAACTAGGATAAAATCCTACTGATATTCATCACTGTTTTGCAGATTATAGATGCATCTGTATGGTTCATTAAATTCCCTCTTAAGAAAAAACACACACACACACAAACCACCATGCCTTCGTTCACATATGTGAACCAATTCAATATGAGACACCAACTTCGTAAGACAATAAACGAACAAGAGGTTGGATACACAGAGAGATGCCCCCATATTACAACACACACAGATTACTCCTCTTCACTACGAAAGTGCTTTAAGCTAGAAGGGCAAAAAAGCAAAATGAGAAAAACATTTCTCTTGGCAGAAGGATTAGAAAATTGTATTCCAAAAGATGTTCACATTTTCTTTCGTTTTACAAACGAAGGAAGGAGATATTTTGCCAAAACCCCAAAAACCTTTTAAAGATTTTGTAAATTCTATTGTAAATTCAGGTAAAGAGGCTGGTACAGAACAGTACTGTCCAATAGAACTATGACGCAAGCCATACATGTAATTGAACATTTTATAGTGGCCACCTTAAGAAAAAGGTGAAATTAATTTTAATATTTAATTTAACCCCAAATATCCAAAATATTATCATTTAAAAATGTAATCAATCTAAAAATATGATAGTTTACATTCTTTTTTTCATACTAAGTCTTCTAGTATGGCCGGGTCCTTAGTCTATTAAAAATGCTATCTACTGGTCAGCAGAAGCCTCAGAAGACAAGACTGCATCGTAATTTCTTGTTCTTAATACCCACCAGTTTATACACACAAAAACAAGATATACAGACAACACACTGGGTTATATTCACAGGATACAGATCTATCTCATTCAGCTTAAGGATTATTTAATTATGAGTACAGGTTTGAAAACAATCTCCTGTGACTTAAATAAACCTTTCTAATGTCCTTTTAAGTATAACATCATTTTGGCCTAGTGTTAAGTCTCTATATGTTGGTATACCAAGGAACTGTGCATATATAAATATGCAGTCTATATAAAGATTTCCTTTTGATAAAATCTTGTAGCAGAAAACCAAATATGACATTAATTTCCTACCAAATAACTAGAATTGATGAGCCTTAAAATAGCTTCAGAGAAAGAACCCTCCTAGAGCATAATAGTGGTTTCCAAGGTATGTCTTCTCTTGGCTAATATGTTGACAAGCTGAAAATTAGCACACAATCAGAACACACAATATATACATTTAGCTTTATTTTTTCCAAATAGAATAAAATTTCACATGCTTTTCATACTTCTGTAAATAGCTTCAGAAGATTTTTCTACTCAATATAGTTTCTCTTTACTTTAATAGTTAAGTGTTAACTGATAAAAGGTAAGTATAAAGAACTTTTAAAAACAATTAAAAACAGAACACAATAGGAAAAAGGGTAAGAGACATGAAGAAGAATTTCCAAATTCCTACTTAGGAATTACCATAATAAAACATGTTCAGCTTATTAGTAATCAAATATGTGCAAAATGAAACCACAATGAGATACCATTTTACACTTTTCGGCTTGTCAAAAATTTGATTCTGATGATCCCAAACACTGGCAATAATCTTGAATACTGAAAATTCTAGGATACCAGTGAAAGTGTAAGTTGGTACCATGACCTTGGCAAACAATTTGGCCTTATCTGTTAGAGTTGATAATGTGCTTTATTGTACGACACAGCAATTCTACTCAAGGTAATACATTCACTCTTGGGTATGTGCACCAGAAGTCATAAAAAAAGAATGCTCCACTGCCTTTTTCTTTTTCAAAGAAAGATGTAGTTCAATATCCAGCAACAGGAGAAGGGAAAAATTTTGATATAGTCATACAATGAAGTAATACATAGCAGTGAAAATAAACAGGATACTTGTTACAAAATGATAATGCCCAATTGCAATGAACATACAAATGACAGAAGAATACAGTTTAATGCCATTTATTATTTAAAGGTATATACATGTAGGTAAAATGATAAAGGACAGAAAGGCTATGATCAACAGAGCTCGGGACAGGGGACCCACTCTCAAAACAGGGATGGGATAGGGACAGAGAAGAGCACACAGTGCCTCAAAGGAGAGGCAATGAGCTGGTGGCAGGCACACACGGGTTTTTTTATTACTCTTTATGTTTGTGTTTGTGTGTGTGTGTGTGTGTGTGTGTGTGTGTGTGTGTGTGTGTGTATTCCATTGCAGGAAACAATTTTTAAACCGGAAAGCATTCTAACAAACAAAAAAATTGCACGTAATGTTTCAGAAGACAAACTGTCATCTGGAGCGCCATAAACTGACCTTGACTCTATCATTCACCACTTGTAGTAACTGCTGCTCTTGCTTCTCTGTTTCTCTCCTCCTTCAGGATGGAGACAGATAGTGCCACCCAGACAGTGCCCATTACATTCCAGGGGCTCAGCAAATGCTGATTGAAAGAATGACCAAACTAACCTGACCTGCATTTCTAGAAAGACCAGGGAAACTGAAATGTGGGCTACAAGTGGGCAGTGATTACTTGGCTTATTTGTTTTCACAATTTAGCACATTTCCTGCAAACTGACAGCCTGTTCTCTTTTATCTTCTCCTTCACCCTCCTTCTGTCTTGGTGTTTAAGGTTTGAAATAGCTCAGAGATGAGATCAGCCTCAGACTCTGCCTTCAGAATGCTTTCTTCTGCTTTCAGAGAGGGCTGTATCAGAGGGGGCCGTGCTATTTAAGGGTTTCAGCAACACTGTACTTGGTTTTTTGCACCCAATTAAGGGAACAAATCCACCAATCCAGCTTCAGTGTATTCAGGAAACCACAGTCATCTGTTGGAACCAACCAAGGGAGCAAGAGATTTAATGCCGTCCTGGGTCACTGTCGGAGATGATTCTGTGATCACCTCCCAACACAAACACACAGAGGACCACAAACATGAATGTCTCCTCAAATGGTCAGATGATCCATCTGCATTTTCCCAAGTAACCCACAGCATTCAGGTATGAGATTCACAAATGGGGGTAGAAATATAGCATCCCAACTAAACAGGAAGTCTTCAACCAAATACAGAACTAAAATTAGAAAAGGTATAAGAAATGGTAGGGAAGGGGTGCCTGGGTGGCTCAGTCGGTGGAGCGTCCAACTTTGGCTCAGGTCATGAACTCATGGTTCATGAGTTCAAGCTCAGCATCCCATCAGGCTCTGTGCTGACAGCTCAGAGCCTGGAGCCTGCTTCTGTGTCTCCCTCTCTCTCTCTGCCCTTCCCCCACTCGCGCTCTCTCTCTCTCTCTCTCTCTCTCAAAAAATGAATAAACATTAAAAAAATGGTAGGGAATAAACACTCCATTTTCAGAATACATGTTTCCTGGAATTTATTCCTTTTTAATGCTGAATATAAAATCTGAGATTTCACCAATGCCTTTACAGACAAACACATACACATTGAAATCTAAAAACAATAATTATGCAGATCAAAGTAGGCCCTGACACTTAAGAAAAGCTGTTAAATGAAAAGCATTTCTAGAAAAAGCAAAATGCTATGTAGCAAAATCAAATTAAAATAAAAAAACAGAAAGAGGCTTTGGTACCTTTAAATAACAGAGGACAAAAATAAGTTTAGTTCATTATTAAATTCATGTAATATAAAAACATCTAGTGTTTGAAGGAATCTATAAAACAGAAACAAATCTAAAATGTATCAGAGCCTGAGAGAAAAAAATCTTCCTTTTATCCTCTTTGATTTTAATAGAACACCAGAATTTGGAAGAATTTATTTTCCCAACTAAATTTTCTTTTGGTCTGCATATACCTAGCAGGATATATTTGATCTAATTTTAGCACTCTGTATTTGATCTAATTTTAAAATGGCATTTTATTTTTAGCAGCACATTTCCTTTGTCCCAATAAGCCTACTACAGGAAATAAAAATTCTGTCTTGAAATGCCTGTGATACTACATCTATGTCTACAATATTCCCACCTAGTTCTTTCCTAGGTTTTCAAGACTGTGAATATTCAAATCTAAAGGCAGTTAAAGGAGGGAACAAGAATCATTACATGTTTGGAATTTAGCTGGTAAAACAGTACAAGTAAAGAAACAATATTCTCTGAATACAATGTGGTCCCAGAGGGCAATACGTCATTACTCTGCAGAGCCCGAGTATTGCGGTAAATGCCATACCGTGTGCTTTTACCTCACTCATTACAAGTACAATACCAGCCAGGACTGGTCTCTCCTAGTTCTGTGCGGATTAAAAAAAAAAAAAAAAAAAAAAAAGGCGGGGTGAGCGTTAGATGATGTGTAACTGGTAGCAATTTAGCACTACTATCCATCTAGTCCGTTCGGGAGAGCCATTCTGGTCCTACTGTGACCACAGTAATTCAAAAGTTTCAAGATGAACAAACGTGAGTAGCTGTCTTAGTCTAGCAAATATCATGTTGATCCCACAACCCCAGAATTTCCCTCAATCTTACCAAGTTGGTTCTTAGCACTCACTGGGAAGAGAAGACTAATGTAAGTTAGCTCACTGTAGCATTAAACTTTGAAAATTGTTGATATCTGAAAATGAAAGTCTAGGTCTTATCAGAAGACTCATTTACTCAAACACAGTATCCAGTTGAAAAAAAAGTTTCCTGGATAGTCCCTGGGATTTAGCAAACGGAATATGACCTGGAACTTGTTTAATAATGCCAACTAAACAGTAATACCCATAATTTCACAACAGTTTTCCTTGGAGAGAAAATCGTGGATCATGTATTTGTTCTAGTCAAGTAGAAATCTGTGGCATGCTTTTCTTCTGGTTGTAGTCCTGGGCTGCAAATCTCAGGCTGGGATTTCAGCTTTAGCATTCAACAAGTCCTTTAGAGTAGTCCACATTTAGTTAGTTGGAGGATGAAACAACACATGTGACAGGGCTTTCTTCTATTCTTTCAATTTCTTACATCCTGCTCAGAATCTGACCAACAAGTCCTGCATTGGGATGCTTAGAACAGCAGGATATTTTAGGCAGCCCTCTTGGAATTTATCCTATTTAAGACTGCTTATGTTTGGCAATTAAAAACTCTAAAGACTGTAAGCAGGGATAAGGATGGAGAAAAGCAGCCTCTGCCCTAACGGAGTAGACATGTTCAGCATCCACTCCAAAGGGAGTAGAGATTTTACATGCCACGTACAATTCAGAGCTACTCTCTGACAGCCTCTTTCTCATATACACTGAAAGCCCACTGGAAGCCATATATGGAATGAGAACATGTATCTACATTACTCTGAAAAATCTGGGACCGTACATTGGTCAGATATGTGAGCAAAGCTAGAGGTTCAATGAAAAGCAACACAGGAAAAAAATTGTACCACAATATTAGTATCTTTTAGTAAACCTCATCAAGGGTTCACAAAATATATCCAATCAAGATCTTCCTTTTCTCAAAAAAATATAATCCATTCACAAAATAGAATAAGCAGCTATTAGTTAGGGAAGCTGCATTTAAAAATATGCTATTTATGCATAAATAAGTTGCTAGAGCTGAAAATCCCTTCAGATAGGAGTCAGGTAATTTCCCTATAAATTTACTATCTAATTAATTTGTACACCTTCTAAAATATACCTTTTAAGCTGTCTTATATATTTAAATGAAATTTTTCTCTTGCAAGAGATAAAGAAGCCTATCTTTTACAAAATAGCAACTATTTTTATCCCTGTAACTCGGTCCCGATCACACATTGTTGCAGCAGTGATTTTTGGAAACATTTGTAGGAATTTGGAGGATTTATGGAAATAAGAGTGTCCATCACCAAAGGCGGCCAGAACATCTAACTTTTTCTATAGGTGCTATTACAAAGCACCAGAATCGTGACATTTGTGATTTTGCAGCAAATTTTTCAGCTCTTTGTCAATCAGCAAATCTTTCTTTCTGATCAAAAGATTTCTAATAGCCTGGCAAACTAATTTCGAGGATACAATCCAGGCAGCTTAAAGAGAGGCCAGTCTGAGCAATACTGGCATCAAATACAGCCCGGGGCAGATCCAACATTTTCTCTCCAGTGGTCCCACCCACTTATTTTTCAGCCATTAAGGAAGCACACCTGTAACAGGTAAAATCTAGTACCGCCAGGTGAATGAGGCAGCTGCAGGCAATTCTGAAAATAACAAAAAACCCACCACAGTCCTGATTTGGTTTTAAGCAATCATGCAATCCCCCATTATACCCATGTCTTCCTAAAACACCTCTCCATGGCAAGCAAAGTTACTGATGATGCATGTGGCTTTAGTCACAGTGATGCATTAGGTAAGCAGGTGTGTGCTGAGTACCAGGGGGTGCTCCAAAATGCATCTCCGTCATCTTCCACTTGTCTTCTCTAAGATTCTGTCTATTTATTAAAAAAAGAAAGAAAAAAGTCAGTTATTGCATTGGGTTGACAAGAAAATTCACCCTGGCAATGACATTTTAAATGTCAGGAATGGCGATGTTGGAAATCATAATAATCACCCCCATGTGATTGAGGAATGCAAATCCTAGGATTCAGGATCAGCACAGATTTATGATATCCCACCGACCTCCCACATATAAAAGTGGTAAGAAGCCACATGTTTCCAGAGACTGCCGAGACTGCTCTCAGAGGCACTGTTCCACTCGTACCCAGGTGAGTGGGGCGTGCATGGGTCCTCCACTCAGGGGGCCTGCAGAGGGCGACCATAGCTGAAGAACAGCACCAGCATGGCCAAAATATGCTGCCACCCCAACTCCCCAAGTGTGGCGCCACCTCTGGCCCTCCCCCCGTGACAGCTCCATGTTTCAACCATAACACAGACACCTGGCATAAGGCGGCTTCCGAGACCTGCTCTAGGGAGCTGGGGCTGCTCAGTGCCCAGGATTTAGTAGTTATGACATATTTTGAGGATCACCCCTGAATAGCAGGGATCCCAAAGCAGAAACTTCTCCAGGCCCTGCCTTGAGTCTATTTAAACAACAAACCTGATGGTGTTCTACCTGAAAATTATTGGTGAAATGGCCTCCTTTTCTCCTAGGTACCATCTTAAGAAGTTGTGAATGTTCTTTTCCTATCATCTCTCTTCTCTGTCACTGTGTAAAAGCAATCACAGATGCTAACGGTGTTTTTATATGTTCCTTGGCAGGCTTTCTAGCCCTATTGTTTATGTACATATACTGCAGAGAGGGTAGGGAAGGAAAGGAGAAAAGAGGGCTTCCACCTTTTAGTACATTCTACCTGTGAATGCTCTGTATAGGCCTTTGAGTGTGGATTGTGGACTGAGTGTGTACTACTATCAAGGAAAAAAAAGGGGGGGGGGGCGCCTGGGTGGCTTAAGTGTCAGACTTAGGCTCACATCATGATTTTGCAGCTCGTGAGTTCGAGCCCCACATCGGGCTCTGTGCTGACGGCTCAGAGCCTGGAGCCTGCTTCGGATTCTGTGTCTCCCTCTCTCTCTGCCCCTCCCCTGCTCACACTCTGTCTCTGTCTCTGTCTCTGTCTCTGTCTCTCTCTGTCAAAAATAAATAAACATTAGAAAAAAAATTTTTAAGTAAGTAGGAAGGGGGAAAAGGTTGAATTACTCTTAAAGATATTTTTCTTTCTCCCCTCTGCAGATAAAAGTGTGAGTTGCTATTAACCATTAAGGCCCTGAACGATTCACAAGACAGGGTGGTACAAACAATGCACCATGGACTTGTACTCTACTTCCATGTGCTCCTGCTCATAGGACTGATTCGGGGGCCTGAATAGGTGGGCTGAATGGGTGGAGTTGCCCAGGGCCTTTGGAATGGTCTACTGAAATCAAGTAAATGTCAATGGCATCAAGACCAAGTTTAATACTATGACCACAAGTCATGTCAAAACGCATGTTTTATAGATCATGGGCTTTCTGAGAAATTCATGAGAGAATAAATATTTTTAAAGAGTAAAAAAGTCAGCCCTCAAGTCTCCAAGGAATTTACATCTTCAGGAAAAATGAGAACAAAGATGGCAAGCACACAGTATTTTTTTTTAAAGGTTTTTGCATAGATAATAATGTCCACTAGATTTATGTGTCCATTAGATTACTCCCACCCCAGTTTATTCCAGTTCTTTGAAGATAAATCTGGATTGTTTAATATCTTTGGATGAGATATGTTATAAAAATACTACAATTTTCCTAACAAGTATTCTAATGTTCCATCTTTATAAAAATAGTTTTAAGAACCTTTAAATATTACATGTGTGGGTTTTGCCACTGTTTAAAACATATGCATGGAAACCACCCACAACCATCTGTGGACTTACTAATGTAAAAACAAAGCAAGATTTCACATTGGCTCTGAACTGCAGGTGCTGGTGTATAATTTATATTATTCATGGTCTCTACTTTCCTTCCATAGGTGTTCTAGAAAGGGTACAAATCCTGGGTAGCCTCAAAAGACCTATTACTTACAGACATCAAAGTACCCAGTAATGTACTCTCATTTCAATTCAGTGTTAAAAATAGACATTTTAGAATTCAGTCTCACTTGAAATACAGTCAAAACCTCAACTGCTTTGTATATAAAGATTGCAAGGAAAAACACACACAAAAAGTTAACATGCTGATCTCTGGGTGACAGAATAATGGGTGATTTTTATTTTCTACTCTAGACTTGTATATTTTCCTAATCTTTCTAAATGAACCTAGGCTACTTTCATGATCAGAGAAAAACCCAGTATTTCTTAAAGGGGGGAATAATCAAAATATTATCTTATTTCATAAAGAAATGCTATTTCTTATTTTGAAAGTGAATCTCTGTGCTTCACAAAGTTGTAATAATACACATAAATAACTTCTGGTCTAAACATTAGAAAAGCTTGAGCCTTTTATGTTCCATAAAAGACACATGGCATAATAAAGTAGCTTTAAAAAACATGTTGATTAGTTTAGGAACTGTAGCGTTTTTTTTTTTTTAAGTTGACCATTTGTTATTACAGACCATCTCCTTTCCAGTGTAAATGAGTTAAATGTGCAGAAAACCTTAAAAATATGGCTTTGATTCTGTTGTTTCAAAAAATGTAAATCTGCACTTTGAAACAGAAAGCACTTACTCCCTTAAATTCTTCTTGGAAAAAAGGGGTATAGATTATAAATAAAATAAATTATAAACAAAAATAAACTCTAATGTACAACAACAGTTGAAAATTGGAGGAAAAAAACAAAAAACCTGGGCTGCTTCGTGCGTGTTTACACTGGGCAGTCCCTAATGTGCATTTCAGAAAGTGAAACCTACAACTTTAGGAGACTACATGTGCATTCCCCTAACACCTTCAGTCTCAACCCCTAAGGACAATTAAAGAGAGATGAATTTTAAAACAAGAGAAGATTTTACCTACCTTTGATGCCAATCGTGATTTCAGGCCTAAGAACGAATAGACTGTGTTGCTTTCCTTTGATTCAAAAAAACTGTCATAATCCTAGAAAAAAGAGGAAGAGACAACAAACAAAAGCAAATAATTATTGGTATGTGGTGCTTTTGAAAAATTCTTTATGGAAACAAAAAAAATGTACCATTGCTTCATCCAGGCCAGGGAAGAGCTACATAAATCTACTGGATTTGCTCTGCTTGAGCATAAAACTTTCTCTGAGTATGATGATGAGGTAAGCATGTTGTTAACGCAAGGCCTGGGATAGGACTGAAATGTAAAACACCAACAACACAAGGGAAACCGGAACATGTTCCCTTTCTCTCATGTGCCAAACTAACATTTGTGTAAAATCACTCTAAGATTTTACTCTAGTGCATCAATAGGAAAGGCTGACTCCCAATTCCATTCTTGATATTTTGTTATCTAGGGCTTTAAAAAAAATCACTGGGTAAACACAAAGCCATAAAGGTCTCCATGTGTCAATGCAAGTGCTTCTATTCTGCTTTTGAAGTCTGCCACATTCTTTCGGACTATGTCTTCAGAGAGAATAAAAAGATCAAATAAAAACTAAAGGAAAGCAGATTCTCTATAACATTTATCTTTGCCTCAGACCTGGAATCATTTTTCTCTTTCTACTTTCACAAGAGAAGCCATCAAGAAATTCTGACCAATATGTTCATCAATTGTTTCTTTTCAAAAGTTTGCATATGTGTTATTGTATGGTTTCTGAGTTAGTGTAAAGCAGTCTTAAAATCTGTAAAAGTCCCTTTGATAACTTGACCCTAAGGATAAATATTGCAAGCAGACAATGATCAGAATCATTTTTAGCCATCTGCTGTATAACAGGTACCTTACAATCAATACTTCATTTAATCCCACCACAGACCACCAGGTTGGAGGCTGGCTCAAAGCAAAGAAATATTGTACCCAAGTTTGATAGGCAATCTGTGAAAAAGCTGAGATTTGGGGCCAATTCTCCCTGACACTGAAATCGATGCTTTTTGTCTTCTGTGATGCTTCTTGGCCAAGAGGAAGCCAGCATGGGGCACCCTGTATACCAGAGTCATTAAGCCCTAATGAATCCACTGCTGAGCCAAGCCAATGGCATCACAAGTACTCCTGAAATCTGTCTAGCAATCTAAATGAGAGACCATGACTTACAGAATAAAGATTTGCTTCTTGCAAAGGATGCCTCAGTGGTGAACAATCTTTTTTAATTATTTCACTCTGTATAGAAGCTCTCTTGTTCAAATGCTTTAGCAGGTTGAGTCTCGTGTGGTTTTGAAGGTAGCTTCATTGTCATTCATGATCATCTCAACCTCGGGCCTTACACTCGATGTTCCTTCTGAAGATCTTCAGGTGGTAGCTCCCTCTGCCATTTAGGATCTGGCCCAATACAGTTCACCTCTAAAGACAGGCCTTCCTTGACATGCTAAGAAGGAGCAATCCATCTGAAGAGGGAGGCTCAGCAAAAGCCTACTTCAAAAATGGCATTTTAAGTTGAAATCTGAAGGATGCGTAGAGGTGACCAAGTAAAGCACTGGAACAGGGGATTCAGGACAGGGAACAGCACTGATGAAGAGCAAAGCTGGCAGGTCTGACAGGAATAAGCACAGGTCAGACTATGTAAAACCAAGAAAAAGATTTTGAATTTTATCTTAAGTATAAAAGGAAATCACGTGTGGGTCCCAAGTAAGGGAGCAGAATGATCTAGTTTCCTTTAAGAAAATAGAGAATTTAGGGGCGCATGGGTGGCTCAGTCGGTTGAGCGTCTCACTTCAGCTCAGGTCATGATCTCACGGTTTGTGAGTTCAAGCCCTGCGATGGGGTCTGTGCTGACAGCTCAGAGGCTGAAGCCTGCTTCAGATTCTATGTCTCCCTCTGTCTTTGCCCCTCCCATGCTCATGCTCTGTCTCTCTCTGTCTCTCAATAATAAATAAACATTAGAAAGAAAGAAAGAAAGAAAGAAAGAAAGAAAGAAAGAAAGAAAGAAAGAAA